>NW_017306691.1:569069-587186 GCF_000935625.1 Nanorana parkeri | reverse complement strand
AAACTGTTGAAGTCCCCCGCACGTATACGCACATATAAACAAATAGGTATCGAGTGTGCCAACACGCGCAAATGACAATTTCGCTGCACATGTTACATATCACCACGAATGTCGAAGTGCGAGCAATAATTCCAGGGTCATCAATCACTGATAACACTAAACTGATGAGTGGTAAAAGCTTTTAAATTGTCGTCTATAGGCAATTTTGGGTACTGTAGTTTTTAGTGGTTTCACGGGCATGCGCAATTTTAAGGCTTGACATGTTTGGTGTCTATTTACCCGGCGTGACCTTCTTTTATATTTTACCAAAATAATTGGTAAGTACTTCCATGTTACACCAAACTCTAAAACTTATCCAAAAAGTGACAGATTTTTAACACTCTTTGTGATCCTTTTCCCGAAACTCCTTAACTTCACCAAGCAATTTTGTTTTTAATCTATGTCTGTGATCCCACTGGGGTAGCTTTTCCCTTCATTACTTTCTGCCCCCAATGGTGCTCGTTACCAACATTAAAAAAAAAAATCTCTCTCATGGGGTCACAGACCGCAATGAAAACCTTACATTAAACAGTCTATCCTGCACTGTCACCCAGAGCCAGTATGGAATGGTGCTCGGTCAACGGTGGAACCATGCAAATCAAGAGTCAGAAAGTAGCCAGCACTTCAAAAAGCAAAACAGCAGAAAGTTTACAAAAATGTAAAGAAACCAATGTTTCAGAGGCATGCTGGCTTCCTTTATCAGGTCACAAAACATGGCAGCAACCACACAGTGTAAAACCACAGTTATGTAAACACACACAAAATAAGTCTACCTGGCACCAAACCACCTGGTCAGGGACCATACATGAATATTCCAGGGTAAGAGCGGCCAATGCCAGAATAAACAGTGAACCTTACCTGAAAAGCAGCCAACTTTACCAAGTGGAATGTCAGGGCGCATCTGCAGCGCTGTGTTTGCAGTCCCTGGCATACAGAAATGGCATTGGCAAGAGACATGGATGACAGACATAGGCTAGAATAACTTGCTTATCTAGGTAAGAAAAACAAAAAAACCTGCAGGATAGGAAGGGGGTTCATATTTTTCCTGGAGTAGGGCTTGAACTATGTATTTTTCAGCTACCTATATAGCCATATGAAGGTTGTGTAGTGCTGGCTCCTGGATTTCTAAAGATGGTTGCTAGTACTCGGTGAGATTTGTCCAGATCTGCAACTTGCTCCAGGGCAGTGGCTGAAAGTATCAAGGTCATGATCAGCAAGACAGCTAGCATTTTCAGAAGTGGTGGACTGCAACATCAGTTGGAAACCAATGCATTTATTTCATGACCAGCTTTCTTTAATCTGGTAGATCAGTAGTCTTTTTCCCTCAAACTGGATACATGACTGCACTGTTCTGAGAAACCACAGCAAATTTCTGTATAAGGATGCCTGTCAAAAGAATAAGGCAACCCACAAGATGATAAAGTGACCTCTCAACACTGCCCCAGAACAATAATGCACATCCCAGGACAATACAGGCTCTGAAAGATAGCTTGATGAGTTATTGATCATTTCACAGTCTATCAATAACATTGCAGAATTATAGCTGCTCAAAAAGACAGCAGGTGTCAGATGAACAAGTTTTCCCATTTACAGCAGCAGAATATTCCAATAATAGTTCACGCTGACCGGAACAGACTTGATGAGATAGCAGACTAATGACAGTAAATACTGTGGAAATATCAAACAAACCGCAGTACAGCCCCTGAACTCTGCAATGTAGACCAAGCTTGCTTCGGAAGTTGTGATAGTTTCAGTTATCTGAGCTTAAGAAATACACTTTAGGGCCATTCACATTATTGCAGTACTGTACCCGCTTTCATGAGCTGTGGTGTTAAGGCAGTTCGGGCATTAAACACACAAAAAATGCACCTGCACTATTTTTACAACATAGCTCATGACAACACACAGAGCCTATTTATCTCCAATATGCAAGTACAAAGCTGTGTATAGAACTCCCAACTGCAAGCCCTTTTTCTAATGGGATTTGGAGATTGCAAGAGTAAGGGCCTAGCCTCTGCTGTTTTTCTGCCATCAGCAGCATAAAAAGTAAATCTTCATATATCTTTAATTGTAAGAGAATCCCTCTAAGGGGCTGTAGAATGTACACAGTTAATTCTAATGAAGTTTTTAAAGATGAATACACAAAATGACTGTAAAAAACAGGGACATGGACATTCAATTAAGTTTCATGCCAGCTCTACAGATTCTTCTATAATAAAACAACTCCCTAACTTCACAGCACTATAGCACGCAAAAAGGGCCTTGGCCTCTTGCAGGATGTGTGTCCATTTTTCTCTTCCCTTCTATCCCCAGACTCAGATTCTCAGACATTTCTAATCTTTTGAAAAGACTTATACAAAATCGTGTTTACAAATATAATCTCTGCCTTTTCCTTCCCTGTGCTTGAGAACCATTATTCCAAGCCCAGGCCAATAAAAGCATTTCAGTCTTCATTGTTCAATATAGAGAATACCATTGAACTGAAGGATGGAGAACATAGGCAAACTACTTCTTTATTCTTAAGCCGCATTCACATTTGAGCTGAGAGTTTGGTTGATTTTTGGGAGTTTCAAGTCTCCATCAACACGACTCTCGGGTGTGAACTGGGCCTTAGGGTGCTATTATTCCAAACATTTAACTTCTCCAACTGTACAAAAAAAAAAAGGGAGAAAGTTAAAATAAAGCAACCAAGAAAGGTAATATAAAAAGGTAATTAATATGTAAGATCATAAAGAACCTTCAGGCTGCTGTTGATGATCAGCAAAAGGTAACATATATTGGGTGAAAGGGAGCATGAAGGCCAAATCCACTGCCCTTTCCAGAAAGCTATACAATTGAAAAATGTAAAGAAAAGCATGTTGGCAGATTAGGTCTGACAACAAGGAGGCATCAGTTCACATCTCTGAAACTGTCTTCAAAGCCAGAAGTCACAGTTGATCTATATACTAAATTTTACTAATGTAATCAAAGAAGAAACATTAGAAAAGGCTGGAAGGCGACAGCCCCTGCATAGATTTAGATGAACCCTGCTCACTCTGTGTGATTCCACACAGCTAACAGTAGAAAGCAGGAAGTATATCTAGAGGCCATTCTCAATGTTGTCCTTGACTTCAAAATTGTTTGTTTGCACATTGTACAGTGCAGACAGCAGACATGCTGAATACAACAAAGCAGTAGTAGTATGTATGTAGTTGCTTACAATGTTTAGACATATTATAAAAGCCAATAAGGGGAATTTATCATAGCTGGAGACACAATCTGGAGCAGCTGTCTATGGCAACCAATCAGCTTCTCTCCAGTTTGTTCAGTTAAGCTTTTAAAAATAGAAGCTAATAGATTGCCATGGGCAACTGCTCCAGATTCTGTCTGCTCAAGTTTTAATAAATTCGGCCAATGTGTTTTGAAAGTACAGTGATTTTTTTTTTTTTTTTTACACACCGTGATTCAGATTCACAAGTGACAGTTGATTTAATTATAGCTTCATAAAATTTTACTTCCACAGTTTTGGTTACTACACTTGATTCATTTATTAAATCCATGAACAATTATTGCCTGGTTTTATTTCATTGCTTACGTTGTGTTTTTCTGTAATAACAGATCCTAGATAATTAGATACAGCATATCTCTAATTTCCCATTTTACTATTTGACTGTCTTCTATGTTGCAGGATGTAATTATGGATTTCATTTTCGCCTCATTGATTTTACCTCATTTCTTTAATTCAAGGAAATCTCTTAAGAATTCATGTGATCAATTAACCTCACTGGCGGTATTATTTATTTTTTTCCTTATTTTGTTCTCTTTTTAGTTTTTTTAACTTTTAAAATTCCCGCCGGTTCCGCCCCCCTGCGACGCGGACGCTCGCAAGGGACGGAACCTGGAAGATGGATGCCGGCATTGGCTGGAGGACACAGCGGGGATCGTGGACAAGGTAAGAAACGCTACGCTGCAATCCCGAGTGTGGCTCGGGGTTACCGCTTATGGTACTGAAAATTAACCCCGAGCCACACTCGCGAATACCGCTAGGAGGTTAAGTAATCCAAGTCATCTTGCCATACTAGACAGCGTAGAATTCTGGTAAATATTATACCAATTTCTCTATTCCCAATTTTATCACTTTTTTCCCCAGACCTACATTTCACGACATGCATGACAGAACAATCTCCCTACTGTTGATTTGTCAGAACCCACCCAAAAAAAATGGCCAGTATGACAGCTCTGGGTCCACCCGGTAGTGGAGATTCAGCACCGCCCCAAAGGGAATAGAAAGCCCAAGCTCCAAGATGGAACAGGTTCCCTGAACACCTCAGTCTGTTCTTTCTCCTCTGTCCAATCAATAAACTGGGGGCAAGTCTGTAGTTACAGTAGAGGTGCTGGACATGTCTGACAGGTGTGGCTGCATCACACCACTGGCTGCAAAGAGCTATAAATCTTTTGTCAGGTAAAACTGTAACCATACATGTATTTAACCACTTCAAGACCAGGTGTTTAGACCCCCTTCCTGGCCAGGCCATTTTTCAGTGTTCAGCGCTGCAGTACTTTGACTGGCGTTTATTCCGTCATGCAACGCTGTACTGAAATTAATTGTATACAATTTTTTGGGGACAGATAGAGCTTTCTTTTGGTGGTATCACCACTGGGGTTTTTATTTTTACAGAAAATTTTGAAAAAAAAAAAATTTCTTTGTACGTTAGGAAACATTTATTATTACCCAGTTTTTTGGTAAAATATCAAAGACAGGGTCACGTCGGGTAAATAGACACCAAACATGTCAAGCTTTAAAATTGCGCGCACCCGCGAAATCGCAGAAAACTACCATACCCAAAATTGGCCACAGGCGACACTTTAAAAGCTTTTACCGCTCATCAGTTTAGTGTTATCAGTGATTGATGGCCCTAGACTTATTGCTCTCACTCCGACGTTCGCGGCGATATGTAACATGTGCGGCGTAATGGGCGCAATTGTCTTTTTTGCACGGGGGCGGAGGGGGGACACACACCAAACGGCACCCCATACATGCGATCCGCCGGCTCTAAAGCCGGCGGATCGCTTGTATGGTAACAGGCAATTTCCCGCTCGCGAGGGGGTGTGTCTGAGCGGACGTCTAAAGACGCCCGCTCAGATCTAGAGAGCTCCGGGCCGGCCGTTTTTCTACTATGGCCGGCCTGGAGGCATTTAAGCTGTGCATTTAGTTTTTCATCCAGCTTTCAACTTACATTTTTATTTCAACACTCCGTCATTTTTAGTTTAACTTTCTAACGACACTGGCCTCTCTGACATGACATCTAGGTTCTCTCTATTCAAACAGCCTTTCTATTCTCTCAGACTTTTACTATTATTTTTCTTCCTCCAGCATACACATTTTTATACCTGGCCTTAGCTTTTGTTCTAATCCTTATCTTTTTTATTACTTGTCATTAAATTAAGTTTCCTTCCTTCACTGTAAGGTTTTACAGCCAAGAAATTTTTCAGCATATTCAATTTTTTATGTTATTCCATTTTACCTTTATTACTTATTCATAATCTACACATTCAAGGTACGGTATATGCAGTTCCTATCTTTTCAATATTTCTGCTTCATACATCTATTTGTATTTCTGTTATTATATTACATGAAATCTCTTCCCTTATTCACAATTACAAAAAATCTTTTTGCTTTCCATATAAACAATTTAACCCAATTACTTATTTTACCAAAACTTCCAGACTAGACTGTGCCCTCAACACGGCTAATTGTATTGTATAGTTAAATGCTATTTAAGGCACAGGCTGGCCAAAAGACTTAGTAAAAGCAGATTATTAATTAGTTACATATCCCATCTGAAATCGTATCTCCCACCTAGGTTCTGTAATATAACTCTGCATCCATGCTACTTGCCATCTCTATTTTTACTCTCGATAAACCCTACCAGAGTTCTGTGCTAGGCATCTTCCTAGGAATGGCTTTTGCAAAAAGCAGCTACTAGATACAAGATCCATCATGTACACAATAACTGGTCACATTACAAGTAACATAGTGGAATTCTAGAGAGGTGATCAGGGGAGCGAACAAAAGAGTCACCTAAAGGTCAACAGACGTTTCATCTGATGAAAGCTTGACACATACAAGGTGAACTCCTAAATTTTGGATATTGGTGGAATGAGTAAAAGTCGAAACATTTAAATGATTGCTGGGTACCAGACAAAATAACATTTTATTACATCTGTATTAGCAGCCTTATAATGCCCATGTACTTGATTATTTTTTTTTATACATGGGTAATTTCCAAGCAGTTTCCATTGTGCGATCAAAAACTGTCAGCAATTGCTCATCAATTCCTGAAGTTCCTGCAGTATCAGGTGGGTCTCTGTCCACTATTAGGTATAACCTATATCAGCTTGAAAGCCATGTTAAAATATAAAAAGTGTCAAAGTGCTATATCACTCTCTGGGTGATGCACAAAATAAACATTTGTTCTGTTATTTTAAACATTTATTTTCAAAACAGAAAAAGTACAGAAAAACCCCTAATAAAATCAACAGAAGGTGAAGTACAAATTTAATGTGCATTTTCACTTTTGCAGTCAAATTGGGATAATGCCCATTTTATATTTGTTAAATGATCTCATTCACATAGAATAACTTACTTTTTAA
Organism: Nanorana parkeri; assembly: GCF_000935625.1. NCBI lineage: Eukaryota > Metazoa > Chordata > Amphibia > Anura > Dicroglossidae > Nanorana > Nanorana parkeri. Next base: position 580,514 of record NW_017306691.1, on the reverse strand, counting down.
AGGTCACTTGTTTTCTCATATTCCTGGTTTTCTCTTAACTGAATTTTTCTCTAAAATGCAAAGAGGGCTGAGGAGGTTACCAGATGAACCTGTCAGATTTGAACACTGTACCCTGATGTAGATGTAGAAGCATTGTACGTTAATGAGAGGAAGTTCAGAGCGTAACTAATCTTCCTATGAGGACAGCCAGAGTTTCTGGTCACTTTGAAGCCTGAGAGTGAAACTTGCAGTATCTGCAAATGCCAGCTACACAAACACATCCAAAAAGGTAAGAAATACATTTTTGGAATTATTTTTAGGTATGCTGTGAGAATAAAAAACACAAATATATAGAAAGCTTTTCTTAAATTTAACTGCAAAAGTGCAAATACATTTTAAGGGCTTCTAACCAACGCAATCATCATGGGTATCAGTAAGATGCCTTAGCTTTTGGATGAACTCAGTCTAATCTGTAGCTATGCAGTTATTGCCTGCATCTCATTAAACACAAACTAATAAAACATGAACATAGCAACAGAATTCATCCACAATGTACATGTGAAAATATGAAAATATGCGCTATGAAAATAAAAGGTTACAAACCCTTCAATAAAACCCTTCAGATGTCTTTTTTGGCTATTTTTGCATGTTATTATTGCCATTATATAATGAAAAAATACTATGGCATTTTGTAAAGGCCATTTAGACATCTATAATGGTTTTGTTCCAGTTTTATATTATTTTTGTTTTTAATTTAAAACGGTTTTATATGTTATATATTGATATGTACAGTACAATCTAATACATTACAAAGAAGGTCTGCTAACAGGTTAGCTACAAACATCACAGGAAACAAAGCTTGCTTTACAACTCCTTTTGTCTGATTAAAACCTGATACCGAGTCATCGCATCAGTCACTGCTATGAGCACTCAAGCTGCGCGAAGAGATTTTATTTATTTGTATTTCACATGCTCCCAGACACTGCAACTCACTGTGGGAAGGTTTCAGTAGCAGAGGCAGCGCTGTCAATCCAGAAAGCCGTGGGCCGGTCTGGGTGTGGCCAGGTACTTATTGACAAGCTACAGGCTTGAGAATTTGCATTAATAATGCTGATAGCCACCCCCCACCTAATATCGTCTTATCCCACTATAGTGCAAGCAGGCACAGTCTTGCATGAGTAGAAACTCTGCTATACATTCAGGAGCAGTGTAGCATTGTTACCACATCATCACTGGAAGCTGCATTAGGTGGACTTTATTGGCAGGATCCTTTGCAGGGGGACTAAGAGAAAATTAACTTATAATTAAGTGTGGCAGTTTTCTTTTAAAGGAAGACCATAGTTCTACTTTGAAAAGGTAATCCAGCCACCTCCCCTAAAGCCTCGTCCCCCTTTTTGTTTATTAAAAAACCCAGAAAAACCCTATATCTACACAACCTTTTCCTGCAGTCGTCTAATGGGTCTGGTGACGTCATGGTCACCTTTTCCTTTGGTGGAGGTGGGCATTTGTCTCCTGAGTGGTGCTCATGCAATGATACATAAGTGCCCCTCAGTCCTGGAGTACCATGAGTCCATCCTGTGTGAGGATGCACCCCCAAGGCATGTAAACAGACTGAACTCATATGAAATGGGCAGAATTACAAGAATGTCAATCTGCCCAGACGGGACAGATATCACAGGATACTGGAGGAAACCAGGAACAGCGGTGGACAGTGGAGAGGGCAATTATAACTTCACAAAACAATGGAGTTCTACTTGAAATACCAATGGTGTAGGATTAAAAAACAGCCAACAAATAAATAATTACATATAGAGAAATGGAAAGCAAGTAATAATTACAATATATGTTGGCAAGATGTTTAGTGGTAGGTTGACAGTAACTACAGGTTGGTACATGGAACAAACTGTTTGTTCCCTGCAGACGTTGCTCTTTCATTTTGCGTTCAACATTTACAAGACACGGAATGTGATCAGTATTTTCACTCTAAAGTTATATTTTATGCCAAGTGCCTGAATTGTTTATTTAAGACAACACAATATAGAAACAGGTTCTCTCCTCCTGAACCAGATCACATGGTAGACATTTAAAAAGAATTGACCTGCTTGTACTAAATACAATCTGATATCTGATACTCTGGATAAAATTAGCGATTGGGACAAACATATCTGACACAGCCTGTGCTTTAAGCCTTAACGCTTGTATCTACATCCGGCATCTGGTGAAATACTAGTGAACTCAGAAAGGGTGATTTATTGCAACCTTTTTTAACCCCTTCATGACTGAGGCCCTTTTTTCAATTTTTGCACCCATGTTATATTCCATATTTTAGGCCTGAAAATGACGTAAAACCTCCCTTCTTTGGGACGCAGAAGCGATGTGACGACAGGTAAGTCGCCAGGATCGCTTCTGTTGTAAAGCCGACAGTCGGCTCTACAAGTTTAAACAGAGTCCCGGCGGCAAAAGTCGCCGGGAGTCTGTTTAAACAGCCCCGATGCTGGCGACGTACACTGTACGTCGTCAGTCACGAAGGGGTTAAAGGGGTTTTCCATTGTTAAAAAAAAACAAAAAAACTAAACTAAACTTGTTGATGACCTTTTTACATTGTTGCCAAGTGTAGACTGTTGACACTCTCCAAACTTAGTTTCCAGAGCATAACACACCCAAGTAAGTGTGCAGCTATTTAAGCAAAGGCAACCTTAAAAGGAGAACTATGGGGTTAAGTCTTTTCCCCATAGTTCTCCTTAGGGTAACGGGAGGACACAAAATAGCGTCCTCCCGTCACCCGAGGCTCAGTATACACGGTATATACGGTATACTGAGACGCCGCAGCTGAAGCGGATCCTGACAATTGTGCCGGGATCCGCCCAGCTGCGTGACTGACAGCTGGCTCTGCCTATGTAAAGTTCTGCCAGCCAGCGCTGGCGGATCGGCGCGGGGAGGGGGAATCCAGCCCCTCCCCTGCCATGGCAGAGAGCCGTGACAGGATCGAGAGGTGAGCGAACGCCGGTATGTGTTCGCTCAACTCCCGATCTACTGAGCCGACCTGTGACAGTCTCATTGTCACAGGTCGGCTAGAACTATGAGGTGAGTGAAAAGCACTTACCTCATAGTTCTCCTTTAAGAATTTCTTCAGCATATTTAGATAACTTCACATTTCTATCTGCAACACGTTTACCTGCATTGTATATGAAAGCAAGGATGTGCATTTCAAACTGAGTCAATATATGTAAAATGTATTGACAAGGAACAAGCTGACTGAAGGAAAAAAGCATAGCGAGTAAAAGGATGCCCTAATTTCTGTTGCAGCTCTTTTACCATCTAATAAACAGGGTCAACAGGGGATATCCAACTGACTGTGCTGTGTGAGGGAGATCTGTGTAGATCTCACCAAAAAAAAGGTCAAAAATACATTCTTTGGCAGGTAAAACAGATTCCATATATGTATTTTAGCTGTGTGGTTTGCCTGGAGTTCAGCTTTAAATTTTAATTGTGCCAGTACCCCCAAGATTAAATGTGGGGTTTGTTGCCAGGGGCGGAACTACAGGCGGTGCAAGGCGTTCCCGACCCTCCCAGGGATTGTAGGGAGAGGGGGGACTAAGCAGGGGCCCCTTAAGAATGGCTGCTGCAGCGCAGATCACTCTTCTCAGCTCTCTCCTCTCGTTAATATGGGGGGGGGGGGGGGGGATCTTGCACCATGGCTCTTTGTTCCTTAGGTGTGCCACAGTTTGTTGCCATCACAAAGACTACCTGAAATTACAGCTGGTGGATGATATAGCATAGTACAAGCACAGTGCAGCATGCAAACCAAATAACCCCAAGTAGAATGCACTTTTAACTCACTTAAGCTGATCTTTACAGCTGTGTACTCATTTTCCCCACATTGTTAGCATTCAGGTACGATGGGCACCATAAGTAAATTTTAGAACTGATTTTCAGTGTATAAGGGTGTTTTAACATGAAAGTGACAATAAGGTTAACAAAGGGTTTGACTTCAAAAAATAACAGGAAATGTATTTGTGTACCTTTACATTTTGAAATTTTGAACCGCTGCTTTACCGTGAAAATAGAATGTACACAAAGTGCAAAAAGTCAACAACCTCTCCTCACCTGCATCTCCAAAATGCAGTTTGGGTAAGCCTCCCAAATGTATCATAATCAACTGCAAGTGTAAATATGGCCAAAGGTGACATCGCTGGCAAGTTAAACAGTGCAGATATAGTAGATAATTATGAAGTTACTCAAAATGTATTCTGTATTAGCTGCACATCAATCACACAATTCCAAGGCTTAGCATTATGTGCCACTGTAAGCTCTACAATATTCTACACAGTAATCTTCAGATAAAACATGCTTCTGTAGAGCCATCAAAAGAATGACAAGAGAAAACAATTGGAAATCAGTGCCTTCTCTGCTAGAATCCGACTAAAAAACATGTTTCCTTGTAAATTTAATTTCAAATCTCAAACAATAATACACAGCGATTCATTTTAAATTAATAAAAAAAGCTGAACTACTGGCAAACAGCTAAATGTACTCCTGCCAAAGGATTCATGATTTAGTGTATCCATCCATGAGATTTACTGAACCCTGGCAGAGAGCGCAGTTAAGCAATATAGCTCCATCACCTCACTGCCCTCAATCTGTGACTGGACAGTGAAGGAGAAGCAGCAAACCCATGAGATCATTCCTCTGCTCTTTCCTCCAGTTAGCAGGGTTCAATGTCAACACTTGTATATGCAGCACACTTGATTGGCCCGTAGTGCTGGCCCTTCCTTTCCCAGTCTGAATTTTACTGAACAGGGGATTTTTAAAGTTGTTTTGCAATAAACACATAATTATAGTATTGTATTTTTGCAGAAATGCAGTTTTATGTTTATTTCTACTATATGTTGGTGTGTGGCTGTAGTAAAGAAGAAGAAAAATGTTGTTCAAGGACAATTTATTAACCCCTAAATGACACAAGCCATAGATGTGCAGCCTGATGTGCAGGGCTTTCCTGCAAAAGTCAATAGGTCTACTAATCTTCCCCTGTAACACTGTGCACCGCCCAGCCTTTTTGGGTATGACCGTGTAAATTAAATGTGAAGTTAAGATACCAACAAAAACCAACCTCTGCAATACATGCAAATATTCCCCGGTTTTATCTCTTTAAACATACTGCAAGTACAGAGTACACTCCTCACTTAACGACCAAGTTCCCTGTCTATGACTAGGTCGTTAAGCAAAATGGTTGCTAAGCGAAGAATAAAGGAAATCAGTTCTAATACATAGTACATTATTTAGATCTACATACTGTAAATACTGATGTGCGGTACAGTAGTGAATACTGACCAACTGTGGGAATGAGACTAAGAAAGGGTGATGCGTAATGAGCTTGACCAAGTTCTCGCACAGTGTGCAATAATGACTGGTCGGAGAGCTGGTTGTAAGTCAGAGTTGTCATTAAACTGGTAGTTAAGGTTGTTAAGTGAGGAGTAGCTGTACAGAAAAATAATTGCTGATGTGACAAATATTTAGTGCTCCTACCTTTCTCTTGGCATGACAACACAACTTTGAACTCCTAAACACAAGGTGTCAGCCCTGCCTACTTCATTTCTCATTGATTACAAAGAAAACAGATCTCTCCTTATCTGCTTGACCCTCGTCAACTCCATAAGCACTCCCAATCTCCATGTCCCATCCTTGTGCACAGGAAGAGCACAGTTATCAGCTCACAAGATGTCTGACAAAATAATTGTTATTTTTTTTTAGCACATAAGCCTTAACACTGAATGCTCCTGTCCATTCATAAACTGTGGAGATAGTATCAGTTACTATGTCCACAATCATGAATGAACAGGAAGTGATGTAGAGCACTTCCTATTTATTCATAATTAAGGGACACAGTAAACATACTATGTCCTCAATTATTTACAAACACCGCTGACAGCGCTCTCCTCCACCGAACCGGCTTGGCAACCTGTGACAGCTGGAAAAGATCTCCTCCCCGCACCGCTCTCCATCCTGATTTGCTTGTCACAGGAGGCTGGGCGGGGCAGTACGGAGGAGAGCTCAGCCTCCTGTGAGGATGCTGACAGCGCTCTCTTCCCTGCCCTGCTCAGCCTCCTGAAAGTTTCTCTCCTCCCCGCTGGGCGCTGCCCTCTCTGAGGAGAGAAACTAGAGATGCACCACATTTTCAGCAAAAACAAATTAGTAGTTTTGACATTTTGCCCAAAGTACCATTTTCGAACGAAACGTTTTGCGGCCAAATTTTTGGTGCATGTCTACTTTAAAGGGAAAAATTCCAGAAAAATTCAGTGAGGCTCCAGTTCAACTTCGTAGCTCCCCAAACTTGAATGCAAATCTTGACTTTACAGAAAGTCAAACACTGATACTGCAATGCAGATGTGATGCAGGGGGGGACAATGTGGGTACAAGCCAATGCTCAAAAGCATTTCTGAAAGCTTGTGAGCATCTGCTAGAAGCCCAGAAATTGTATACCAAATTCAGGAGTCTGCTAGTTCAAGTCAGAGTCACATTCATATTTATAACTGCCGAAAAATGCCATCATATTTAGTAGAGCAGTGCAGGGTGCATGGGAAATCAAATTAAACGTAAACCAAAATTGTTGTCTAATAGCGAGCTGTTAATATAGTTACATAGCTTGTCGGGTTGAGAAAAAAAAAAAACGAGTCCATCGAGTTTAACCTATAGAGAGAAGAAAAACCTAAAACAGAATGCTATAGCGCCCACAGTTGCCTGTATATCATACAGGCAAGCCAAATTATGAAACACTTATTGATTTTAAACATATTTCTCATTAGCAAGATTCAATTACAAATAAAATTACCAAAAAAAAAGAAATTGTGTGTTTATAGTGCCACCTGGTGGATACAAGCACTCACTGCAGCTAAGTCATGAGCTTAAGATGACAAGTGAAACATAACTTACTAAATATCAGGTGTTTGAAAAATGATCATTAAACATCATCACCTCTTCACAAATCCCAGCAATCTCAAATATTCTTCTGGCAAAAGGAACCTTTGGCACCCAGGCACTGCATATTTATCACCTCAGGTGTCCACATCTGAAATCATAGTTTACAGATTACACTTGCTCAGCAACCATATTTATTTCTGGGTTTTCATCCATAAAAGCCTAACATTTTCAATCGGAGTGCAAAATGCTATATTGGACCAGACCAACTTGAATCTTACGGAGGGCTTTGGGCAATGGGGGAGTGAACAAAGTATAAGCAGTGGGAGAGAAGGTGAAAGTGGTAAGCTGTTAAGCATGGACAAAGCTGAGGTTTATACTAAAAAGAAATTAAAATAAATATTAGGGATGCACAGATACTTTTCGAGTACCAGTGCCGATACTCGGCATTTTCACGAGAACTACCAGGGTTGCAGCGGTTGCAGCTGGGACCTGGCTCTGGCGCTCCCCCACTGTCCTGAAATCATTAGTCTGTATTGTTTTAGAAAAACTGTCACATGACAATAAACAAAAATGTATCATTACTCGTACTTGTAAGTACTCGGCAAGTACCAGTACTCGCAAAACTGGTATCTGTGCATCCCTTTATTTATAAAAACAAAATCGTACATTAAAACAGAGATGTACAAATCCCAGGGGCTACGTGTGCGCCTTACAAATGACAGCTGCCTCCTAATTTTTGAATTTTTCTCTAGTGTAGTCTTGGAGCTCAAAGGTATCGGTACTTGTACCGAGTACTGTACTTGGTATCTGTGCAACCCTAATAAATATAGAGAACTCAGAAAAACTACTCGTGTAAAGCTACATATACACAAAGTATTTCCTTGACCACTGCAAAGACCAGCATAGGCCTCTAAAAACAGAAGAATGTATGTCCCTACTTCTAACACAAAACTATATTCTTTATTTAAAGGGCAATGAGCAGAGCAGTTCTGAATGTACAAGGACATTGATTTGCATTGTTTACACTATATGCAAAAAAGAAACCCAAAAACCCCAAAACACCTTTTTTTGATTTTCAACTGAAGTGATGATAGCCTTCCATATTAAGAATCATCTGCAGCGATCCTCCCCAATGTAATGTTAAGGAAGGGACTGTGAGAAGTAGGGATGCACCGATACCAATGTTGGTATCGGTGCTAATACTGAGCATTTGGGGGAGTACTCATACTCCTCCAAATGCTCCAATACTTACCCCGATACTGGAACTTCCTGTCAGAGGGATATTCCCTCTGACCGGCAGTGCAGCCAGGGAGCATGGGGGCCGGCTTCCCGGCCAATCAGGAAGCCGAGTAGCGGGTCATGACCCTCAGCATCTTCATGTCTAATGCAGGTCAATGAAACTGCATAAGATGGGATAATGTCAGCAGTCCTTAGACTGCCAGAGCCTAGCAGAGAAAAGGCTGCAGGGACCGGTCTAGCAGCCCGGAGGGAGTCGATGGGACCCAGGATCAGTAATACAGCTTTATTTAAGCCCCCTTGTCAAAACGAGCACTTAACACTTGCAGTGGGGTTAGTTTTGTTTGGCAGGAGTCCTTCTTTAAAAGGTAAGAAATAATTTAAAAATATATTTTTAACTATGTTGTGCGATTGGTAAAACACAGCCATATGCAGTCTGCCCACAACAGAACTTAGTGCCTGAGGGCATCACTGGCAGGTATTTTTCAGTGTCTGCTGGGTCTATAAAGGGATAAAGCATGGGGAAATAAGCAGTATATCTCTGCAATACATGCACTTTTTCATGCTCTAACAGGGCCTGTCTGGATGGGCTTCAATAGACAAGTACAGTTTGCTATTAACATCAGTTTGAGATGCTTATAAGATCTTTCATGTTTCAAATCATTGTAGGTTCAGCTGATCTGCATTTGACTTGCTTTTGCATTTCCATAGACTTGTATGGGGAGAGAAGCTGTACCGATGCAAACAAAAGCCCATCAACACAGGCCCCAAAGAATACTTGTACATGTACAGGTGATAGTCCATATCCATAAATTTACACCATGTTTACTTTTAAGTTCTTGCCAGGATATTTACCTGGCTCTTAGAATTAAGAAAATGTTTTCAGGCCTGTGTACATGTATATCACTTATCTTACCCTCACAGAACTTCTCATAGGGCCTTGATCACTGTTATATGCCTCCATTACTAACACATGAGAGGAGCTGGTCTCTCTGTCCAGAGCCTTGGTGCCTCGCACAAGTAGTCCTGTGCTAACATCAATTCGAAAATTATTCTTGTCATTGCCTACAAAAGAAAAAAAAAAAAAAGAATACTTGTACAGAAAAATGGAGGACTGCAGTTTCTGGAACCTTCAGAAAATGTTGGTTGCCCAGATGCTATGCTTTGAGTCACTGGGATTGATTCATGTGATATAGAATGACCGTTTACTTTGCAATATGTATTTTCACACTACAAAGTATATTTTTTACTTTGCTTATTGAATACGGTGAAGCTGTGCTCACTTCAGTCATACAATCACCTACAAGCAAAAGTTCCCTTTTTATTTCTCTTATACATGATAGAGCATTCACAGTGTGAATTCCGCTTCACCCTATTTACTAAAGTATGCAGCCACTAAAGAGAGTGATGTCAGAACACCAGATCTGAATACTTGCTGCAGGTCACGGACTCAAAAAGCACAGCAGAGCCTGGATCAGCATGAAAGCAAGGCAACGAGCGCCCTTAAAAATATGTGAAATTAAAGCAACACACAACTCAGAAATTAAACTTAAAAAATGCATTCAAGTATCCCATCAACAAAAATGTATCTTATTTGTGTATCACTTGGCTGTAATCCTCAAATCATCTCTGAATTGGTGCCGACACTGTTATATATATATATATATATATATAAATATAAATAGTTTACCTGCCAAAGGTTTTGGGATCTACTTCATCCAGTCTTGTGATTCAGATTTCCTGGTCATAAACATGTCTGCAGACCTTACTACAGTTAAGCAATAACACCTGCTCTAGGACTCACCATACTTGTGACAGGACAACAGAAGGGTAGCAGAACATTGATGGGGTCATATCTATACTCTGCCCTCCAGCAAGCATACCTGTGCAAAGCAAGCGAGTGCTGATTTGTGACAATCCCTCTCCCACTGTGAGTGCTGCTGTGCAGGAGATTAGAGAAAGCCAATATCAAGACAGTTAAACCTTTTGTTCATGCCGGTCAGGAGTCTATCAGTGCAACAATGGCCAGGATAATTTAACTGCTTCATAAAACTGCTCTAATAAATCAATTATTGGTTTTAGATAAAGGCTTTTAACTGTACTGTAATCTTTATCATATTATAAATAGAATAAATAAAACATCCAGTAAAAAACTACATGCTAATCTAGAAGGAAAGTGGGTTATGATGCCCTGCACAGATGCTGATCACACGCTCCAGTCACTTTGCCTCATATCCAAGTTCTTCAGCAGACGCACAATTTTTATACCTCGGGCCCTTCTGTACATGTCTGGTGACAAACACATCTGTGAGAGAGCATTCATGTCCTCATTTTTTTTTCACGGTATTTCAAGCTTTGTCAAACTATGACAAGAACCTTTTAGAAGACACCAGGTTTCTAGATACCAAGTTTATGTCAGGCCAAAGGCATTACAGCACCACATATTACACTAGCAGGCAATGGGCTAGGCACAGTAGTAGTAGTAGTAATAAGACGTAAGGCTTAACGTAGGCTGAGTTTATTCTCTAGTGCTCCTTATTCCATGAACAAAAAGATAATGAACCTTTAATAGCAGAAAAGTATAGATGTGTCCTGTTGCACTTACCAATTCCAAAGAATAAGCTGAAAAATCAGGCGGGTGCTTGAAATGACCACGGGTGGCACAGTGAATGTCACAGAGTCCAGAAATGTCACCAGCACACCATTTAAACGTGAAGAAAATCCATTTAATGACAATTAAATTAATGTCAATAAATTGATTTTCTTCACGTTTAAATGGTGTGCTGGTGACATTTGTGGACTCTATTTAATAGCCTCAGGGGCAGGGCCCTCCTTACTATCTTGTCTTGAATTGTATTGTGATTGTAATGTCTTCCTTATATTGTAAAGCGCTGCGCAAACTGGTGGCGCAATATAAATCCTGTATAATAATAATATTAATAGCAGAAATTTTCCTGTCAGAAAATCCTTTGAAAGCAAAAGAGAGTTCTTCCTACACCTGTACATACGTGTTATCTAATGCATCGCTTATTTACCATTTATAATTCTTCTACTTGTTGTACTGATGGGGAAAATCAAGCTCTGCATTTATAGCAATATTGAAGTATCAACTTTGCTGCCCACATAAAAGAAACAAAGGTCAGGTATTCATAAAGAAACAGAAGCTCCATGCTGCACAATCATTTCTCTGAGCTAGATTTCCCCATAAATTACAGCTGCTTTGCAGATTTATTTTGGACAACTAAATATATATATTAGAAGTGCACCGAAATGATATTTTCAAAACCGAAAAAAAAAAAAAAAAAAAAAAAA
>NW_017306691.1:547193-569055 GCF_000935625.1 Nanorana parkeri | reverse complement strand
CTGAACCGAATAATTATTTTATTTCTAACCTTTTAAAATGTTTTAAAATATTTTATTTTTATTTTTTGACTTTACTGTTGGGGGCTTCGGGGAAACATTAGGGGTCTAAACAGATCCCTGACATTTCCCTTTTAAAATAGAAAAAGAGATTGAGAACACAACACAGTCCTCAATCTCTTATTCTGCAGCCCCTGTTATAACTGAACAAGAAGCCTCTATACTGAGTGTTCCTGTTCATTCATAACTTGGAGATAGTATGTTTACTATATCCTCATCATAAATGAACAGGAATCACTTCCCATTCATTCATAATTGAGGACACAGTAAACATACTATGTCCTAAATTATTTACAAACACTCAGCGATCACTGAGTGCTTGAACCCGCTCTCCATCCACGCTGTCACAGGAGGCTGAGCGAGCGGTGCAGGGAGGAGAGCTCAAACTCCTCTGACAGCTGACTCCTCCCCCGCACCACCGGTCCCAGCCTCCTGTAACAGCTGTCTCCGCCCCCACACCGCTGGTCTCCTAAACTGTCACAGGAGGCGGGGCGAGAGCTCAGCCTCTCGTGACACCACTGACAGCTGTCTCCGCCCTCACACCCTCTCCTAATCTGTCACAGGAGGCTGAGCGGTGCCGGAGGAGAGACGCCGGCCGCTCACATTGGTCTCCTCCCCCGCCCTGCTCAACCTCCTGTGACAGTTTGTCTTTTCCCCCTGGACGCTGTGTCAGGGAGGACACAGAGAAGCGCCCAGCGGGGAGGAGAGAAACCAGGGATGCAACGCAATTTCCGAAAGTTGCCATTTTTAGAGGTTATTAGCCAACATTCCACTATGAAGAAGCTAATCATTAGAATACAACTCCAGGGAGAGTAAATGTGCACTGGTCCATTATCCCTTTTATGCTTCATTCCTACCACACTGGGCTTCTTTTGTCACTTCATAAATTGGAAATGAATGGCCATGACTGTGGATTAACTGAATTAGAGCTTGGCTATACCTGGTTAGTTTAGAGTAGTTAAGCAAATTGGTAAGGGCTTGATTACCTTATAACCAGCAGGGAAGGTGCACAATGGGAATGGCCATTGAATATATACAAAAGCTTTCCTAACTGGGAAGATTAGAGCCTACATGACAGTGTACATCCAGAAATACACTTAATGCCACCTAAGCACCACTCTTTCTCTGTGGCTGCGAGTTAAAGTCCCATGTGCACCTTTTTTAGAACTCTTTACCTTGTGGGTGGAGGGGATGTCAAGGATTGCAAATACTAATTTTCTGAGAACAAAAGCTTTGCTACAACATGACAAAACTTTTTTGATTTGAAAATGCAGAACTGATCCACACGGGCTGTGCCAGCTGCTGAACACATACTATACATATCCTGTATGGATTATACTAGGGATGCACCGATACAAGTATCCTAGGTATTTTTATTTTTTTTACAAGTACTCATACACGTAAAAATGCCCCGATACCCAAAACCGATTCTGGCCCTTTACATTTTCAAACTGAAGCGGCTGCTAAAAGGTCCCACGTTTGCTGCAGACCTTGGAGCAGCCTTCTTGGGTACCACCTGTTTACAGTGCCAGCCCGCACATCTACTCCCTCCTGAGACTCCTGCACCAACACAAAGCACCGGGACCCGCCAGGGGAGGAGAAGAGAGGCTGCACCATGCAGCCCATTCTGAGGATGGTAAGGTATAGGGTGGGCTCCCCCCGGGTACATCCCGCATTGTTCTGAGTACAGAAGTTTTGGTCCTGCACTACTACAGTGCATCATGTCCTGAGATCTGCACATCATTCCTTTTCATCCCAGCCATGGTACCATGTTATCTGACTGCAGAACATTCCTCCCATCCCAGCTATGGTACCATGTCATCTGACTGCAGATCATTTCTCCCCATCCCAGCCATGGTACTATGTTATCTGACTGCAGATAATTTAAGGAAATGGTTGTGTAATGTTATGAAATGGAAATCCGCTCACTTTGACCTGACAATTATATGTATGTATGATCTTGTATTAAAAGAATTAGAATTTTAGGGTTGTTGTGGTGCTATGGCAGACCATTCAAATGAATGTGCTGCCTGAATGCAACGCACGACATACCGCACGTTAAAGCACCACATTGGACTAGACAGATCTGTATAGGTCCTCAGGCTTTGTTATTACACAAGCATCTCTCTTCCATTTATTCTAGCTTACAGTGCACAATGGAAAGTGCATAACTAAAAGGCAAGCAGAATGAACAATAAGTGAACACACAACACAGAATGCCAATGCCACTCTTATTGGTAGAATAAGGGATATCTAATGTAGAATTTTTAGGATACCCCTGGATATAATTTTGTTAGTAAAAAATAATATACAAAGCCTCTAGTATAATGTCAGTTGTAGACATAATGCTAAATATATCACAAATACAAAGCGCTATTTTTACTGTCACGTTCATCCACAATACAAAGCTACACACACTAATATCCAGATTACCTGGGCTCACCATCAGCTGGAAATAATGTAATTTGTTGGGGTCAGGGAAATTCACTTTACACGTACCTAGAGAAATGGGGAAAAAAAAGGCTTAGCATTACTATCTTCATGCATTGTATTACATATAAAAATATAGTCTGATATTACGACAACTGCTTAATATGTTTAGTATCTCAATATTTACTGAAAATACATTTGCTAAAGACTTCATGATAGGTAGGTGAATGTTGTGCAAACAAGACATTGTTTTTCAAACTTTCAACTAATAATAACTACAACATCTTAAAAGTAATTGTGATACCCAGCTAGCAAAACATTTTACTAAAGATGACTTTTAGCTGACGCAAGTGATAAAATCTGCAGTTATCGCCATATAAAATCACAAAGCAACATTAGAAAGTGACCTGACCTAAAAACGTATCCAAGGTAAGATTAACCTGTGTAAGTCTTAAAATCGCAGAGGAGCACATAAGATTCTAGGGCCAGCCTAGCTGTACATAGGGCTTCACTCTAAGCTGAAATTAAGCCCCACCCCTTGCTATTGCCGCTTTCTCTCTCAGCCTATCATTTAACTGGCAAACTCCAGAACCTCAGTAGAGGCTCTGCCAATAGAATGAAACGGATTAATTTAGAAGCTGAGGCCCTGAATCCTTGTTGGGCCAAGCAGCTCCAGGAGGATTTATTTGAAGACTAACACAGGCACTCAAGAGCCCCTTCCAGTGCCTAGCCACTATGCTGATTCACTGACTTCACTACTCTCCAAGTTACTGATCTGGATAAGTACAGAGGTCTGAAAAGACAGTACAGTCAGAAATCCTCATCTGTGCTCTTGTTCTAGGTCTGTAAATCAAGATTTGGAAGCCAGAGTTGGAATATGACAACCATGCAACAAGCATATGTAGAATATAAAGGAGGCAATGGCATTCCCATGTTTCTCTCAGGATAGATTTCCTTTATTCACTCAGTGTGAAGATGCATAGCGATCTTGTACAAAGAGATATAGAAAGAACAAATCAAACACTTCTGCTTACATGGTAGGTTTGCTTCAAGTTCTGCTACTTCTGAAAGACACAAAATAGAGAAAAGAAAAAAAGGATGAACAGTGATCATACATCAGAACTAAAAACCTAAACAAGAAAGAAATGTAAGACTGTTCATTATAAAATGTTACATTATGTGTATTGGCATTCTTCTCATCTGAAGGAAATATAAGTGCCAAGCATTCTAGACTCTGGTCAATCTACAGCGGGATGTTCATTGGAGGACCTCATCCACTACGCTTGGCTTCCAGGCTGAAGGTGCCAATTCATTTTTTTTTTTTTTTTTTTACAAAGTAAAAAGGTTTTTTTTGGTGTTAAGGTCGTCTGCTAGGAAGACTTCACATTCGGCTGTTACCCTGACCAGCTATAAAGTGACACTAAACTCAGGAGTTGAAGTGACATTAAACCCTCAGACTTTTTAACATAAAACAATACTGTAATGTGCGCCTTACTGTAATCCATGGTTATTTCCCTTCTCTTTGCTGCTCTTCCTTTTAAATCTGTATCTCTTCTCATGCTCTGCAGAACTTCTGTTTTGCAGCAGACTGCCTTGTCTCAGGAATGGATACACGGTGTCTGTGTATACGTTTCTATAGGCTTGTAACCTGAGCCAGCCCTACAGGAAGAGGCCCTGAGCTGGAAAGGGAAGTTCTCCCCAATCATGAGAAGACATGAGGATTTAAAAGGAAGAGCAGCAAAGAGAAGGGAAACAACCATGGATTACAGTAAGGCGCACATTACAGTATTGGTTTATGTTAAAAAATCTGAGGGTTTAATGTCACTTTAAACCTAAAAATGCATTCAAGTATCTTAACTAGTAACAAAAATGTATCTCATTTGTGTATCACTTGGCTGCAGATCCTTAAATCATCTCTGAATTGGTGCTTGCACTGTCCTTTCTTCTGGAGGGGGGCTACTTTTGTTCCCCATGGTCCCCGTGTGTGTTGTAAAGTAGCCAATTCACCAAAGTGATGGACTACAATCTCACGTTTAGTTAACTAATTTGTATTGAGCTGGTAGTCCATCACAGGAGAGAGCTTGGAGCGGTGACTACTTTACAACACACACAGGGACCATGGGGAACAAAAGTAGCCACCCTCCAGAAGGAATGACGGTGTCAGCACCAATTCAGAGATGATTTGAGAATCTACAGCCGAGTGATGCACAAAGAAGATACATTGTTGTAAACAGTTACTTGAATGTATTTTTAAGATTTAAAGGGTTTCTAAACCCTCAGGTGTTTTTTTGCATATATCTACGGCTAGCAAGCAGTAGATATATGCAAAAAGTAAAAAAAAAAAAAGCTTTAACAGCGGTTTAAACTTACGCCGTCTTCGCCACGCGCTCCCATAAGAAAATCCGAAACTGCTCGGGCGGCCGCGAAGCATCTTGGGGCGGGTGCATGCGCAGGTCAGATTTTCGGCCGGGAGACGAGGAGAGATGCAAGGTAAGTCTATGGACGCGTACACCCGCATGCAGACACCGTGGGACAGGAAGTACCAGCAAAGACAGAGGAGTCAGCGCTGGATCGGAGAGCCACCGCACCGCTGGAGGAACAGATGAAAACATCAGGAAAGAAGAAGATCAGATTAAGAGACATCATTTAAGGTAAGTGCTAACATTAACATTGGGGGGAGGGAATTTTTTTTAACTTTAATGTCACTTTAACTCCTGAGTTTAGTGTCACTTTAATGATCCAACTTGTGATTAAGAACTATAGTCTTTGTTTGCCTTTGAACCTACAAAAACTGAGCTAAGAAAGCAGACACTGCACCAATGCAGCAGCAAACCAACATACAGCTTGAAGAAAAATATAGCAACAACAATGTCCATTTGGTAACTATAAAATGCTGTGCTGAGATACAGTACTCTGGTATTTTATAGGACACAACTAATGTCACATAATGTCTCTCCACAAACGAGGAAAAAAAAAGGACTAAACACTAAAATGTAGATAGGAAATGAAGTAGCAATTTACAGAGCTTGAAAATTCACAGCTGCAAAATGAAACCTTTCCGCAAGACATTTCTAATGTGTGGGATGTCATAAAGGCAGCAGAGTGTGCAGATTTTCCAATTTCCACTGGTCTGCCCTCTGAACCTGACAGAGCATAAAAGAACAATATTCCAGCTTCAGGAGAGCAGAACAGCAAATAATATTTCAGTTTATGGCTAGAAGCCTGCTGAAACAAGGCACAGTATACAAACATGCGTAAAAGACGAGACATTTAAAAAAAAAAAAAAAGACTCAGAAAAGGAATAAAAAATAAAAAAAATCATAAGATAATGAAACGAAAAGAATAAAAGTAAATAAATACATCCAGTACAAGAAAGTGGAAACATGGCAAAGATCTACACCAGTCTGAATCTCTAGTGACAAGCAGAAAGTCAGAGCTGTACCTTATGCAACCTACAGAAACGTAATTCTGACAAAAAGTAAAAAGAATATTTTTGGTGATGGAGAGAATTGTCATCTCCACTGCCAACAATAAGCATAGATTTACACCGATCATTACAATGGCACCTGGAAGTGGGTGGCATATATTAGGCAGCAAGGGAACATTTTGTGCCTGAAGATGAATTGGAAGCAAAAAAAACAAAAACTGGCAGGCGTAAGGATTTTAGCGACTTTGAAAAGAGCCAATTTGCTGAAAAAAATGAATGCTGGCTCCAATAGAAAGGTGTCTGAACACACAGTGCATGGCAGTTTGTTGCGTATGGGGCTGGGTAGCCATAGACCGGTCAGGGTGTCCATGCCCACCCCTACAATGAGCATCACGTTTTGTATTACATCATGTGGATGGCTGGGTGCATTTGTGTCGCTTACCTGGGGAAGAGATGGCACCAGGGTGCATTATGGGAAGAAGGCAAGCTGGCAGAGGCAGTGTGATGCTTTGGGCAATGTTCTGCTGGGAAACCTTGGGTCCTGCCATTCACGTGGATGTTACTTTGACACGTACCGTCTACCTAAACATTGTTGCTGACCAAGTATATCCATTCATAGACACATTGTTCCCTGATGGCAGTGATCTCTTTCAGCAGGATAATGGACCCTGCCACAAAAAATTGTTCAAGAATGGTTTCAGGAACACAACAAGTTCAGGGTGTTGACTTCAAATTATCCAAATCTCAAATCCAATGGAGTATCTGGAGGATGTGCTGGAAAAACAAGTCAGATCCATGGAGGCCCCACCTCACGACTTATAGGACTTAAAGGATCTGCTACTGACTGCTCGGTGCCAGATACCAAAGCATACCTTAAGAGGTCCAGTGGAGCCCATGCCTCAACACATCAGGGCTGTTTTGATGGCAAAAGTGGGACCTATTAAATATTAGGCAGGTGGTCATAATGTTATGGCAGATTGCTGTATATGGTCCCGATACACTAGAGCTACCACAGCAACCTAAGTTGAGTTTAAGTTTTAAGTTGAGACTGGAGAAAGTGACCCTGCAATGCGCTGAACAGTGACATGACCTGGAATTAATACAGATCCTCTTCCCTGTGGTACCTCCAAGCAACTGAGAAGTGGGCTGATATTGCCAGACCCAAGAGCCATTCTTGAAGTGCTACCCTCCTACCATCATTGTGAGTGCAATATTGATTTTATTTTAACAACTACAGCATGCAGGCGGGGAACACAGACATACAACACTTTCAAGATTTGATTGGCCGAAGGTAGGAGAGACAGGCCGTCAGGGAGGCAAGTATAATACTTCTTTTGCAGGGTACTTTAGGATTTATTTTTTTTGACAGGATCATGTTAAAGCAGGGCTGGTAGCCAATGCTCCTTAAAAATTACAGCTTGCGCCTAACTTTTGAGAGTTGTTGTCAAGATAGCTGGCTTTTGGACTGGACAGACTGGCTCCAGAATTCCATATCAATTTGTCCACACCAGGACAAAAAATCTTTTCCTGGAAGAAAAATGGAGGCCGTCATTGCCGACTTCTATTCATGTAAATGATAGATGCCTAGCTTTCAATGTGGCTTTTTTATTCATTACTGTAAGTGACTAACCAGCCCAGAATAAGTACATAGACAGGACCGTCAGACTTTAGTCCAACTTTCCAAATATGTACATTACATTCAGCATAGTGACACATTTTTAAGCCAGTGAACCAGCAGAATTGCCAGGCAACTTTCAGGTCTGGGTAGATGAAGGCGGCTTCTTTTTTTTTGGGGGGGGGGGGTTTGCAGAATAGATAGAATTAAGGCTCTGCAGAGGCAAAGTGTAGGGCTGTGGACTGTTCTGGAAAGATCTCACAGAGGAAGTCCCTCAGGAAAGTCAAAATAGGGGTGTCCCCACCACCCACCCATAGCCAGTTGTGGATGGACAAAACAAAAGGTTTACAAGAAACCTTTATAATCAGGGGCCATCCAGCTCCTAACCCCACCATCTAGTCTGCACCAGTCTCACAACCTACCGGTCATTCCTCTTTGTCGTTCGTGTCTGCGCTACCTTCCACCCACATATTAGTGGCGTAGGCAGCGTACAGTTGCACAATGCTTTTTACAAAAAAAAACTATTTGAAATCAACAGCAATTTGCTTAATATCTCCCTTATTTATGCACTGCACCAAACTGAGCAATAACCTACGGAGAACCTATTCCAGAATAATATTACAAAGAAAAGATTTTAAAAAAAGCACAACTTCCAATTTATAGCGACTCCAGTAAAACTTTATCTGCACTATAAATTTAAGTTAAATATAGAAATACATAGTCTAAGGATGGAACAATTTAAACATGCAATATTAAAAGGAGTCTTACACAGGGGATACAGACACAATGTCACACACGCTATTCTGCCGAGCTGTGTATATTATTTATTGCAGAGATGTAAAGTGGATATTTCTGAACGGGGTCATCCACTTACATGAGGAAATTGGAACCAGACACACTTTAACATTAATAATTCAACTTTCTACAAACAAGGGAAGCTTGGAGCATTTACGGCAGACACCAATAACTCATTAATGTGTTCCAAAGAATCAGTTTTTATTGTGTGTAATACTGAGCTGCTAATGCAGAGAGCTAAAAATGCCCAGAGGAACACGGAGACAGATATATGGCATGACCCAGCTGTGCAATGCAACAAGATCACTAACTGCTCAACAGGGAAAACACTCTGCATAAGTGTACATAGTAAAACATAAAAAGTCGCCGAATTAACAGAAAGTGCAAAGACCACTGAGGATGTGCAGAGTACAGTAATTCTCTACTGCCAAGACACTAAAGAATAACTGCAAAATAGTTACACCTTATTCTTTAGTATGTAAACCATTACTCTAAAGGCAGAGGTCTCAACTGGTGGGTCGTGACCCAAAAGTGGCTCGCAACCCCGTGCCTTCCACTTTTCTAGATGCAGCACTGTCCATTCTTACACTGAGCAGCCATTCAAAATATGTGCCCGACGTCGAGTGTCGAATTGAGGTGAGGTGGGGTGGGCTGGGAGTATGGCCGCGAGGGAGCTCCATCCATACGTGCATTGCTTACAGCTCCCTCACATGTCCTATAGAGGTGCCTGGACTGGAGTGACGTCACATTCTGGCCCCCAACACCTCTACAGGCGTGCATGTGAGCTGTATAAGCAATGCACACATGGATGGAAACACTAATGTTTGTTCCATTGCAGTGCGACTTGGGTCACAACTTAATGACCCAGGACAAATGTGGGTCCTGAGGTTACACGGGTTGAGAACCACTGCTCTAAGGGTTCATCAGCTTTTATTGACCTTTAAACAAAGCATTAGAAAAAAATTTTGGGTTTAGAGTAATGCCTGGTGGTGGTCCACCTTGTGGACTTGATGACCATTCATTCATCACGTTCCGAGGACCCAAATCACCTCGTGCAAAGGTCATCCCAGAAACCAAAATATTACTAAATGTGACTATCAATTGAACTTCTATGAACATTTATCATTTATCTGAGATGACTGTAAATCACACGCAAATTAAAACTTGAACACCAAAAACTGCACGGGAATAATGGTAAAACCACAAGCTGAAATGCATGTAAGCAAAAACTAGCAATTCTTACCAAACCTAGAGAGAACATTAAAAGAACATCAAAAAAAGAAAGGACACCCACTCTGTCGGGATCTGGCCCGTTCTGCTGTATATAACTGACACACGCTCTTAGTTTCCATATTACAAGCTGCCTATCCACATTGATCTCATCCCACTACTTGACTCCTATGTCTGCTCTGCATCACTCTTCCTGTCTGTCTAGCATTGCATGAGCATACCTGCTACAAAAGAGGCTCTTGGAGTCATCACACTGTTTTCTTGGGCACATTAGTATAACAAAACTTTAATTATAAAGATGATTTTGACAAAGTATTTGTATGCTAGTATTATAGATGATGCACAATTGCTCGTATAGCAGACCACTCAAGCTGTTTAAAAAAAAAACAAAAAAAAAAACACTAGTATGAGAGAAGGTCGATTGCAATGACACAGGGCCAAACACATATTGAGAATGTTGCCGAAAAAGGAGTCAGACTTGTCAACATGTCTGAACAAGAACATGTCTTAACAACTGGGTCGCTAAATGCATGCAAATATTTGCTTTTAGCAACTTCATAAATTGATATTTTTCAGTGAAGTACATTGGTATGCTTGGAAATTCTTTACCCTGTTCTTGGTTTTACAGGAGGTAGTACTGGAGCATGGTTAGCTTTTTAGAAATGTTATAATACTTTTTTTACCCGTGTTTCTACTTCTTAGAAGCGTTCCCTGCTCTCAGAAAGGAGTCACACTCATGCACGGCGCTAGGCGGCATGCACGAGTGGGAAATCTGTTTGAAAATGTAAACACCCGGCGATGGCGCGCTCTGTAGAGATGCTCGATTGCTTGTAATATGCATGCAGGTGTGATCAGTATACAATCTGCCTCTGAACTCCTCCCCATTGTCCGAATGCAGGAAGTGATGTATATTACATCATTTTCTCATTCATCTGTCACTCTCGGGCTACAGAAGCCAGAGAGAAGCTGGTGAAGCAGACCTCTGCTTCATCAGCTTCTCTGGGGGTCCCTAGGTGATATTAGAGGTCTTAGAGCCTAATGTCTACATAAAAAGGACCTGTCAGAGTAAATTGGCTAACACATAGGGGGGTTGTTAGCCCCTATGTGATAGCAATAAAGTGAAGTGGAAAAAAAAAAAGGTTAATAAAAATTAGAATTAAAAAGTCCAAAAAAAAAAACAATAAAAATTTTTTTACACATACACATTGGGGATGCACCAATATATCGGCCACCGAAACATATTGGCCGAAAATGGCACCTCCCGCATCGCTCAGCCTCCTGTCACAGATCAGAGGCGAGCGGCTGTGTGGGCGGAGACAGCCAACGCTGTCACAGGAGACCAGTCGGCAGTGTGGGGGAGGAGTCAGCTGTCAGATCAAGCTCTCCTCCTCGCACCGCTCGCTCAGCCTCCTGTGACAGCTAGTCAGGAAGGAGAGCGAGTACAAACCCTCAGTGATCGCTAAATGTATGTAAATAATTGAGAACATAGTATGCTAACTATATCCTCAATTATGAATGAATGGGAAGTCATCTACGTCACCCCCTATTCATTCAGGATTGTGGTTATAGTAAACATACTCTGTCCTCATGTTATGAATGAACAGGAACACTCAGAGGGGGATTTATGAAAACTGGAGCAGACATAATATGGAGCACTTGCCTATGGCAACCAATAAGCTTCGCTCTTTAGTTTGCTCAGATAAGATTTGAAAATGAGACAGAGAAGCTGATTGGTTGCATTGCATAGCTGCTCCAGATTTTGATAAATTCTCCTCATAGTATAGAGCATGGCTCAAAATTTCAAGTCCTGAGCTACTAGCCAGGCCTTAAGAGTCACTAGCCACCAGTTGCCTCTCAATTAAAAAAAACACACACAAAGCACAGTGGTTTTAAGTCCTTTGCCACACAGCTAAATCTAACGTTTTGGCTGGAGTTCTGCTTTCCCCTTCATGGCTCCAGCAACAGGCTCTGCATAGATCTGCCTTACAAACAAGGCCATTTCCTATTGTCATCAAATTCAAGTAGATGTTAAAAAAGTCATGTTCCACACCCCAAAACCTTTCTTTCATTCTGGTAAAAAAAAGGGGGCACTTCCTACAGAATGAATGGCTGCAGTGTGATGATGCTACCGGCTCTCTGGTCAGCTGACCTTATCACTGGACTAGCAAAATGCGGCAGTATTTACCAAAAGACCACATTTAACCTAATTCCTAATTGAAACCAATGAAGACAAACACAACCATTCAATTATATAATAACATACTCATGAAAAACAGAAGATGAAATCTTTTTCATCCTCCTACAATCCCCTGCATAGCAGAGATCAGACTGGGTGGTTATTTTACATGAATCAGGCACTGGAAGAGAACAGTTTAGTCTGCTTAAAGAGGAGAGCACAAGGAGGAACTAAGCAGTGTGGCTGGGCTCTTCCATAGTCCATTTATCTAGAAGAGGATAGAGTTGCAATAGTAAGAAGTGGTACCAGCACAGGCTACTTAGGTTAATACGGTTATGGATATACTACACTGGCCACTTTATTAGGTACATCTTGCTAGTACTGGGTTGGACCCCTTTTGTCTTCAGACCTGCTTTAATTATTTGTGGCATTGATTCAACAAGGTGATGGAAACATTCCTTAAAGAGTTTGGTTGATACTGACATGATAGCATCACACAGTTGCTGCAGATTTGTCGGCTGCACATCCGTGATGGCAGGATGGATCCATGCTTTCATTTTGTTTACATCAAAATCTGACCCAACCATCAGAATGTCGCAACAGAAACCGAGACTCATCAGACCAGGCAACGTTTTTCCAATCTTCTATTTTACCATTTTGGTGAGCCCTTACAAACTGTAGCCTGAGTTTCCTGTTCTTAGCTGACAGAAGTGGCACTCGGTGTGGTCTTCTGTAGCCCATCTGATTCAAGGTTCGACGTGTTGTGTGTTCAGAGAGGGTATTCTGCATACCTCGGATGTAACCAGTCGTTATTTGAGTTACTGTTGCCTTTCTATCAGCTTGAACCAGTCTGCCCATTCTCCTCTGACCTCTGACATCAACAAAGTATTCTTGCCCACACAACTGCCGCTCAGTGGATATTTTGTCTTTTTCAGACCATTCTCAGTAAATCCGAGAGGGTTGTGTAGTTGCTGAAATACTCAGACCAGCTCGTCTGGCACCAACAACCATGCCACGTTCAAAGTCACTTAAATCACCTTTCTTCCCCATTCTGATGCTCGGTTTGAACTTCAGCAGACCATCTTGACCATATCTACTTGCCGAAATGTATTAAGTTACTGCCATGTGATTGGCTGATTAGATATTTGTGTTAACAAGCAGTTGAAGAGGTGTACCTAATAAAGCGGCCAGTGAGTGTATACTCGGATTATATGGCAACTTCTCTAACAATCTGTATGTCTGCCCACTACAGATCACTTTGTAATGGCAGGACTACAAACCATCCTTCGCTCTCCTGTTGAAGTGACTTCCAGCCAAAACTTAACTGTAACCACTTCAGCTCTACATCAGCATACCCCCTATAGACCAGAGCTTTATTGCCGATATTGGTAAAATAATTACTTTACTGTTTATGTGATCCATAGACAAAAAAAAAAAAGGTAACAAAACGAATAAAAAGCACTTTCTTGTACTTTGCTAAGTTTTAGTTTAAAAAACAATGAGTGATACCATCGATAAAAAGTATAAAACTTTCATTCTATCATTTGTCCTGTTTCAGACAACACTAAAAATATCATTCTGGCACAAAGCATAACAGAGTTTTTTTTACAAATGAAATATTGGCTTTTGTTCCTAATTCTGAACTTTTTTATTGTGATAGTAAAGTAACAAAATGAATAAAAACAAAAACACAATTTAAGGAAAATGACAACATTTCATCTAGAAAAAGGCAAATAACTACTACCTTTTATAAGCAATCTATCACGGATGGACACTCTGCGAGAAGAGTCAGAAGTTGCAGTGGAAGCTCTGCTTCCTTTCACCCCATCGTCCCGCTTGAGCTTGCTTGCCAGTGTCAACATCCCGCTGAACTTACACCTGTAACAGAAACGCATCACATGATGAGCAAAGAGGAGCATGGTCACACAATGAGCACTTTTATCAAATGTAAAAATGGAAAGCAATACTGTCCAAAGGTGAGCATTTAAAGGGACTGTGTGGTGAAATGGTGCGTGTGTGTGTGGTGAAATGGTGCGTGTGTGTGGTGAAATGGTGCGTGTGTGCATGTGGTGAAATGGTGCGTGTGGTGAAATGGTGCGTGTGTGTGTGTGGTGAAATGGTGCGTGTGTATTTACTATTATTATTAGGATTGCTATCTGCAAGATGATACTAAGAGCACAAAAGCAACCTAATGGCCTAGCACCATCTAATGGCTTCGTCCCACCTCTGCTAGAAATATAACCTGATACTGTACCAGGACTGGACTAATCCCAGGAGCTATGTAAACAATGATCCTTCAGGCTAGGTTCACACCTAGGCAATTGAGCTGGTGAGCTGTTGTCGTGCATTTTTGTTTGGGCGGTTTTCAATCCATATAGATGTCTATAGGACCCAAACCGCACAAAAATCGCTCCTGCAGCTTTTTGCATGTCAAATCACACAGGTGCAAACAGCTTCCATAGACTGGAATGCAAATCTCTGTTTTCTGTGATATCACACGGCTTAATGGCCTAGGTGTGAACCTAGCCTGAAATCTACAGCTGGTACCTGAGGTTTTCTCTAGTTGTTGTCAATGGGGCCGGCTCCTAGAA
This sequence comes from Nanorana parkeri, assembly GCF_000935625.1. NCBI lineage: Eukaryota > Metazoa > Chordata > Amphibia > Anura > Dicroglossidae > Nanorana > Nanorana parkeri. Next base: position 554,734 of record NW_017306691.1, on the reverse strand, counting down.
ATAAAAATCCTTTGGCTCCTGGACTGGACAGACCGACTTGTGATATCCCTTTTAATTTCTCCACTTTTGCCTTACACTCTAAAAGCAATAAATAAATTCAGTGCAACTGTGTACATGTTAACTTTTACCCCTTAAAGTGACACTTAAGTCAGGAGTTAAATCCTAAAAATACATTTAAGTACCTTAAATATTAATAAAATGTAGATTATTTGTACATCACTCAGCTGTAGCTTCTCAAATCATCTCTGAACGAGCGCTCTCAAAAATATGTGAAATTAAAGGAGAACTATGAGGTGAGTGCTTTTCACTCACCTCATAGTTTTAGCCGACCTGTGACAATGAGACTGTCACAGGTCGGCTCAGTAGATCGGAAGGTGAGCGAACACGTACCGGCGTTCGCTCACTTCTCAATCCTGTCACGGCTCTCTGCTGTGACAGGGGAGGGGCTGGATTCCCCCCTCCCCGCTCCCATCCGCTGACTGGCGGAACGGACGGGGGAGGGTACAGCTGGCTCTGCCTATAGGCAGAGCCAGCTGTCAGTCACGCAGCTGGGCGGATCCAGGCATAATTGTCGGGATCCGCTTCAGCTGCGGCGTCTCAGTATACCGCGAGCAGCAGCTGAGCTTAGGGTGACGGGAGGATGCTAGTTTGTGTCCTCCCGTTACCCTAAGGAGAACTATGGGGAAAAGCCCTAACCCCATAGTTCTCATTTAAAGTGACACACAACTCAGAAACCTTAAAAATGCATTCAAGTATCCCATCAACAAAAATGTATCTGATTTGTGTATCACTTGGCTGTAGATCCTCAAATCATCTCTGAATTGGAGCTGACACTGTCCTTCCTTCTGGAGGGTGGCTACTTTTGTTCCCCATGGTCCCTGTGTGTGTTTTAAAGTAGTCACCGCTCCAAGTTCGTGCCAGTGATGGACTACAATCTCACATTTAGTTTACTAATTTGTATTGAGATTGTAGTCCACTCACAGGAGTGAATTTGGAGCGGTGACTACTTTACAACACACACAGGGACCATGGGGAACATTTTTAAGATTTAACTCCCGAGTGTAGTGTCACTTTAAGCAGAGGTCACAGTCCTATGTGTTGGGTAACTCTGGCACCCCAGGGCTTCCTGGGCCTTGAAAACTATGAGGAAAGTGACAACTTCAGGCACCATTTTGGCACTGACTACCTTCTCTTACCTCCAAGGTTCCCTCCAGCTGTGGTGAAACTACAAATCCCATGAAGCATCTCTCTCCCGGAGTCATGTCTGTGGCTGTGAGAATCTTGCAATGCCTCATGGGATTCGTAGTTCCACCACAGCTGGAGGGGCGCAGTTTGGACATTCCTACCTTAGACAAACCAAACAAATGATGGTTACTTTAGTTCTGATGGAATCGTCCCAACCTACCAATCCAGTAGATTACATTAGAACTTACATAAACCTCCGGATAAGCAATGCATGCAACTGTAACACTAAAACTCCTAATATTTGGGACAAATTGTGGCCATTTCCTACTGAACCCAAACACGCCTCCCACCCACAGTGTGATCGCCCGCATTGGAACACTGGTTACTGCAATGCCGCATGTTTTCCAGTGCAGTGTGATTGCAAAAAATTGTGCATGCAGTTTTATTCTGACGTAAACTGTTTGTAACACTCCATGTGTGCATTTCATTTTAAAGTAAAGGATAGTATTTCATTTTATTATCCAATTAAATCAAAAAAATAAAAAAATCGGCCAACTAATCGATTATGAAAATAATCATTAGTTGGGGCCTACTGCACTGCATAGAAAAGAACAGAGACCCAGTGATGGCATCAGCCTATAGCTAGGTATTTAAAAGGAAAGGTTTTATTTAAAAATATTATTAGCATTTTGATGATGAGGTGAGGAGGAACCAAGGAGGACAAATTACAACCAGATTAAGCTTCAGCTTTAATCATTCCCAACTCTCTGTGTATAATCTTTGGGTATACTGGCCCGACGCTCAGTTCTAAGCTTTTATTGCTGTGTCACCCAACTGACAATATTTCCGGACACCGTGCAAGCAGGGCATGGAATAACGGTGATGGGGTTTATGGAGAAAGACACATCCAGGCAACATTATCAGTCATAAGGTGGCATACAGCTGCCGATTATCGTACGATAATCGCGCGAAATCCCGCGATCGTAGATAATCGGCAGGAGTATGGGCAGCGGGCGACCGTTTCTACTGTACGGTCGCGCGTCTTTTGTCTTACGAGCACGTTGGAAAACCCGCCGAGAATCGTATGATTTTCGGCGGGTTTGTGGGGTGCTCGTAAGACAAATACGGTGCCGGTGTGCGCCCGCTCAGCATTGCAGTCATCAGAAGCCCTCCCCTCAGCGGATGATCGCAAGTACGATCTGCCTGTCCAAGATGGGCAGATCTTACGAGCTTTTAATTACCTTACAACCATCGCAAGACAAAATTCGTGCGATAGTTGTAAAGTGTATGGTCAGCTTTAGATTGTAACCCTTCACCATGCTGTCCCCACTGATAATATTTCCCATCACTTCCTGTCTCTATGACAACCTGTCAGCTGGAGAGGAAGTGAGGGGAAAAACAAAGACAGCAGCCACCACCTGGCAGTGAGGATCTAACAGTTCCCTACTCTATACAAACCTAAACAAAACATTCTGCATCTCCTCTCCTCTCCATGACTGTCCTGAACACAGCACTGAAACGTGGGGAAGCTTTTATCATTTTCAGGCCGTACACAAACCCTGCGAGCAAATGTGTCTGGTATCGGAATCACCATTGTTACAGCACGAAGGCCACTCACAGCAATGGGTTCTACGTGCCCCTCATTTTCATGTTGTACGATTAGATCACACAATAAAAGCAGTACAGTATGAGGACACAAGACAAGCACACCATCCACCTCTCCGACACAAGTCACCTTCCACCACAAAGTACAACTAAACCCATTTCTTATCATCTGGGTAGAGTGACCAGGGGGGTTAGAGCCCCTGTCAGGTTTCCATTGCTGCCTGTGTCCTCATTAAGGAGACTGGCTCTCTAACTGTCCTGATCACCAATGTCACTGGCAATGAAAATGAGAGAATCACCAGAACACGACTAGAGGGCCAGTCTTCCAATAGGGACACTTGTTCCCATGACAACCAAGAGGGGATTTCCCCCACATTGCAAAGATATCCTCTCACTTCCTGTTGATTCTACAGGACAGGAAGGGAAATCTCGCTAATGATGTGATACAGATGGAAAAAATAAAATGACAGGAGTTTTAACCCTTTCCCTACTCTATCCAAAATTGTAAGAAATGTTTTGCTTTAGATATACTTGAAGGCAAAGGACTCTCTAGCCACGCCCCCAGGTACATGGACCATGAAGATTTAACATGCAACAATTATTGGTTAAAGCTCCACTGTGAGCACCTGAAGAAAATACCCTTGTAGTGGGCCCCCCTCACTGCAAGGGTTAAATGCTCCTTAAATCTAGGGGTCAAAGAATGGGGTGCAATATTTATCTCATTCTTCAGTCCAGCAGGCTCCCTCCATCTGTGGGATTGGTCTCCCGAAGCCTATTCTCGAAGGTCACATGCTCGTGCCTTTAAGAGCAACGCAGGGCCAATAGTCCTGCATTGTGCATGAGGACAGTGAGGGACCACAACACACATCAGGAAGACGAGGAGAGCGCCGGAGCGAGGAATGGGGTAAGTAATACAGCCCCCCCCCCGGACTGAACAAGCATGCAGGAGGTCTCTGCATTCGTTTTCTTTTTCAGTCTCCCTTTTCCTTTACTCTCACCTGGAAATCCTGCCAGGAATACACTTCCTGTCCCAGGGTGACAACTCTCACAGTACTGTATTGATGAAGAAGCAATGTCACCCTAGGCTGTCAGCCTGATATCGGCTACAAACCCCTCCCTCTCTCCATTACATAGATGAGATGGGTTTGTAGTACACAGAAGATAACTCAGAAGGCTGCTGACATTAAGATTTTAGTTTGGTGAACAGGAAGTTACAAGGACTCAAGGTTTTTCAGGCAGGAGTTTTTCTGAAAATGTTCTTAAGACTTAGAAAATAAAAACGAATGCAGCCACCACATCTAAGGGCTGGGAAGCCTTAATATATTAGATTGTTGGTCTTAAAGCCTATCTCGGGGGAGGGGGGGCTGCCCTTGTAGTGAGGCTGCCCATGTACTGTAAGGGTTAACTGCTCATTTATGTCCAGGAGTATTGTGAAAAGGAATTTTATGTACCTGATCTCCATGAGCAGCACCTGCAGCCTCTTCTCTACTCCTATCCACTCCGGCAGTCAGAGGCCCGCTGATGTCTTACAGTGCAGGGTCCGTAGCCCCACATTATAAATGCGAATGCAGAGGAACAGTCCACAAGCCGGAGCAGAGGGGAGCGGGGATCAGGTAAGTCAAGTCATTTACACAATTGGGGGAATTTCTAAAAAACTGGAGCAGACAGAATCTGGAGCAGTTGCCCAGAGCAACCAATCAGCATCTCTCTTCAGTTTGCTCAGGTAAGATTTGAAAATGAGACAGAGAAGCTGATTGAAGTGCAAATCTGCTCCAGTATTGATAAATTCCCCCCATTACCCCTCGCCATAAATGATCAGTGTACACTTGCAGCATAGGGGGAGGCACACTGAATGGAGAGTCTGGTTATATTTCCCAGTGATAGGCTGACATTAATACCCGGAGGCCGGCTTCACACTTAGATAATGCTGGAACAGTCACATTTTTATTTTAGTCTTTTTTTCCTGTTGCAGATCTTTGCTCACTTCCTGTCTGGCAAAATGCTGTCCCCAAAACAGGAAGTGAGGGGTTAATCTCTGTAACTGAGCCCCGGATAGCTGTAAAACCTGAAGGGGGCTGTAAGCTTTCCCCATTCTATCCAAAACTAAATAAAAAAGGTTTTGCCTATAGATACACTTTAATAGTAATGATCATTTTTGATAGAGGTCTATGCAACAAACCAATAAGAGGAACAGAGGAGGAAAGAGGGACATGGGGATGTGGTTCCCTCAGAGGGACAGTTGGCAGCCATGTATATGGAGGTTCGGTGTCCCCTGCAATGGCCAAGGTTACATATGACAGGCTGTCCATACAGAGAGGACACTGACAGCTCCTCCATCTTCCCAGGACACAGACCGAATGCTGCCATGTACAGAGCTGACACAACAACTCAGAGAGGAGTGCTCTGCTCCCGGCACTGTGTATATATGTCTTCACATTCTACACACACTGTCACCTGCCTCGGCTCCTCTCAGCTCCGGGTCTAACCTCCCGGCAATGTCACACTTCCCTATCCCAACACAGCTAGATACAGTCTCCAGGAAGCCGGCCCGTTCCTCACTCCTGCTGCATGGGCGCCATCTTCTTTCCCACAGTGCTCAGCGGCCCGGCGTCAGAGCGCACGGAAGGTCGTTAGGGAACAGAACGCAGAAGCGGCCATATTGGATGTGGCAGTTGCTTGTGAACAGCTCCAGCCTAGCAGGAGCCCGCCCCCTGATGGCCATACAAGGGTATAGACTAGACTCCCTAGTAGGAGCCTGCCCCTGATGGCCATACAAGGGTATAGACGCCCTAGTATGAGCCCGTCCCCTGATGGCCATACAGGAGTATAGACTCTCCTGTAGAAGCCTGCCCTCTGCTGGTCATACATTAGTATAGATTCTCCAGTAGAAGCCTGCCCTCTGCTGGTCATACAGGAGTATAGATTCCCTAGTAGGAGCCTGCCCCAGGCTGGTCATACAATGGTATAGACTCGCTGTTTGGACCCTGACCCCTGCTGGCTATATCAGGTATAGCCTCCTGAATGTATTGCTTTTTCCAATACTGTGCTGTCCTCTCACAGTTCCAGCTTCCAGCATTTCATATTATTATTATTATTATTATACAGGATTTATATAACGCCAACAGTTTGCACAGTGCTTTACAATATAAGGAAGACATTACAATTCAAGACAAGATGGTAAGAAGGGTAGTATTAAACTAATATTGCCACCCATTTAACATCATCATTTTATTTCAAGCATTTTCAGAGCTTTCAGCAAGCTTTGTTGAAGCTTTTAGAGTAACATTGAGCTCCAGATTGGGAATTCTCAACCAGGGCGCAGTCTGCCATCCCTAGGGATGCCTCACACAGCACCATTCCTTCTCTTGGTGCAGACAGGCTTCTGATGTGAAGGGTCTCCTCATATTAACCCCTTCATGACTGAGGCCTTTTTTTCAATTTTTTGTACCCATGTTATATTCCAAATTTTAGGCCTGAAAATTACTTAAAACCCCCCAACATTATATATTTTGTGAATGCCAAGACTCAGAAGCGATCTGGCGACAGGTAAGTCGCCAGGATCGCTTCTGTTGTAAAGTCGGCTCTACAAGTTTAAACAGAGTCCCGGCGGCAAAAGTCACCGGGAGTCTGTTTAAACAGCCCCGATGCTGGCGACGTACACTGTACGTCGTCAGTCACAAAGGGGTTAAAGGGGGTCTTTCATGTGAGGAGGGCTCCTAATGTTAGGAGGGGGCTCTCATGTAAAGAGGCCTCCTAATGAGAGGAATGCTCTGCGGTGTCGAGTGCTCCTAACGTGAGGAGGGGGGCTCTGATCTAAAGAGGGCTCCTAATGTGAGGGGCTCTGATCTAAAGAGGGCTCCTAATGTGAGGGGCTCTGATGTGAAGAGGACTCCTAATGTGAGGGGCTCTGATATAAAGAGGGCTCCTAATGTGAGGGGCTCTGATGTGAAGAGGGCTCCCAATGTGAGGAGGGACCTCTGATGGGAAGAGGGCTCGTAACTTGAGGAGGGTGGCTCTGATCTAAAGAGGGCTCCTAATGTGAGCAGGGGGGCTCTGCTGTGAAGAAGGCTCCTAATGTGAGGGATTCTCTGCTGTGAAGAGGGCACCCATTGTGAGGTGGGGGACTCTGCTGTGAAGAGCGCTCCTAATGTGAGGAGGGGGCTCTGATGTAAAGAGGACTCCCAATGTGAGGAGGGGGGCTCTGATGTAAAGAGGACTCCCAATGTGAGGAGGGGGGCTCTGTTGTGAAGAGGGCCCCTAATGTGAGCAGGGGGCTCTGCTGTGAAGAGGGCTCCTAATGTGAGAAGGGGGCTCTGATGTAAAGAGGACTCCCAATGTGAGGAGGGGGGCTCTGTTGTGAAGAGGGCTCCTAATGTGAGCAGGGGGCTCTGCTGTGAAGAGGGCTCCTAATGTGAGAAGGGGGCTCTGATGTAAAGAGGACTCCCAATGTGAGGAGGGGGGCTCTGTTGTGAAGAGGGCTCCTAATGTGAGCAGGGGGCTCTGCTGTGAAGAGGGCTACTAATGTGAGAAGGGGGCTCTGATGTAAAGAGGACTCCCAATGTGAGGAGGGGGGCTCTGTTGTGAAGAGGGCTCCTAATGTGAGCAGGGGGCTCTGCTGTGAAGAGGGCTACTAATGTGAGAAGGGGGCTCTGATGTAAAGAGGACTCCCAATGTGAGGAGGGGGGCTCTGTTGTGAAGAGGGCTCCTAATGTGAGCAGGGGGCTCTGCTGTGAAGAGGGCTACTAATGTGA
>NW_017306691.1:522336-547143 GCF_000935625.1 Nanorana parkeri | reverse complement strand
CAGAAGCGATCTGGCGACAGGTAAGTCGCCAGGATCGCTTCTGTTGTAAAGTCGGCTCTACAAGTTTAAACAGAGTCCCGGCGGCAAAAGTCACCGGGAGTCTGTTTAAACAGCCCCGATGCTGGCGACGTACACTGTACGTCGTCAGTCACAAAGGGGTTAAAGGGGGTCTTTCATGTGAGGAGGGCTCCTAATGTTAGGAGGGGGCTCTCATGTAAAGAGGCCTCCTAATGAGAGGAATGCTCTGCGGTGTCGAGTGCTCCTAACGTGAGGAGGGGGGCTCTGATCTAAAGAGGGCTCCTAATGTGAGGGGCTCTGATCTAAAGAGGGCTCCTAATGTGAGGGGCTCTGATGTGAAGAGGACTCCTAATGTGAGGGGCTCTGATATAAAGAGGGCTCCTAATGTGAGGGGCTCTGATGTGAAGAGGGCTCCCAATGTGAGGAGGGACCTCTGATGGGAAGAGGGCTCGTAACTTGAGGAGGGTGGCTCTGATCTAAAGAGGGCTCCTAATGTGAGCAGGGGGGCTCTGCTGTGAAGAAGGCTCCTAATGTGAGGGATTCTCTGCTGTGAAGAGGGCACCCATTGTGAGGTGGGGGACTCTGCTGTGAAGAGCGCTCCTAATGTGAGGAGGGGGCTCTGATGTAAAGAGGACTCCCAATGTGAGGAGGGGGGCTCTGATGTAAAGAGGACTCCCAATGTGAGGAGGGGGGCTCTGTTGTGAAGAGGGCTCCTAATGTGAGAAGGGGGCTCTGATGTGAAGAGGACTCCTAATGTGAGGAGGGGGCTCTGATGTGAAGAGGGCTCCTAATGTGAGAAGGGGGCTCTGATGTGAAGAGGACTCCTAATGTGAGGAGGGGGCTCTGATGTAAAGAGGACTCCCAATGTGAGGAGGGGGCTCTGATGTAAAGAGGACTCCCAATGTGAGGAGGGGGCTCTGATGTAAAGAGGACTCCCAATGTGAGGAGGGGGGCTCTGTTGTGAAGAGGGCCCCTAATGTGAGCAGGGGGCTCTGCTGTGAAGAGGGCTCCTAATGTGAGAAGGGGGCTCTGATGTAAAGAGGACTCCCAATGTGAGGAGGGGGGCTCTGTTGTGAAGAGGGCTCCTAATGTGAGCAGGGGGCTCTGCTGTGAAGTAGTCTGCAGAGGGGGTTTCGAGTGGGGGGGGGGGGGGGGGGGCTCCTAAAGGAGGATTTTTTATGTGAAAGGCAGGTTTCTGATGTGAAATGAAGTGCCCCCTTTAGGGGGGCTCCTGATTTGAAGGACACTGATGCAAAGAGGAACCTCATTATTTTGTATTTTTTTGCATAGGGTCTCCTCCTAAAATCTGGGATAAGGGTCTAGTATGGATTTTAGCGGGCCCAATGGTGTTTTTTTTTTTTTTACATTTACGTTTTATACATATTAGACTAGGGTGCCCCAAGATTTTGCATACTTTTAAAGGGCGCCAAGACTGAACAAAGGCTGAGAAATGGGGCTTTAAACCAGCTGCTAGCAGGCCTCCGTAAGAGTCGCTATAAGACAGCGACTCCCGGATACCCGCGAGAGAAACATTTTATCCCCGAAGGGTTTACTCTGCTCTACCTAGCAGAGTAAACCTTTCACTGCTACCTGTTTTTTTGACAGCGGGGCCACCGACCACCGTCAGAGTAAAAAAACAACAACAGACTGCATGGCAGCTATTGGCTATTTCAATTTGCAATAGCCAATAGCAGGCTGGCTATTCTACCCTAGAAAATAATTTATAACCAGCCTTGGTAGCAAGGAGTACATGGGGAGGCTTACAACAATACAAAACACAAAAAGAATCTGGCTTCTACATATTTGTGGCCAAAGGTTTGTGCAACTAAAACCTCTGTTTTTAACGCATACTGTTGACAGGGTAACTTGTTTTGTTGCAGACTAGCTGGCAGGTTTGCTGGGGACTCTTTTTGTGTTTTGTATGGCTACTGTACCTGCCCAATGCTGCTGTCAATCAGCAGACGTGTAATGAAATTCTCCCTGTATACAGTCCAAGGGTGAGGAGTGTAACATACAACATAGCGTACACAGTGCAGGGGTCTGGAATATAAGCCAAAGCATAGTAAATACAGTGCAGGAGACATGACTATAATGTACAACACAACGTACACAGTGCAGGGGATAGGAGTATAATGTACAACATAGTGTATACAGTCTAAGGGGGAGGAGTCTATCATATAACATAGCATATACAGTGCAGGGGCCCTGAAATATAATGCACAACATAGTGAATGCAGTGCAGGGGTCAGGAGTATAATGTACAACATAGTATATACAGTATATTAGGGTCAGAAGTGTAAACATACAGCTAGGGGTACATTACAGTGCAGGGATTAGGGGTATAATGTGCAACACAGTGAATGCAGTGCTGGTCTATGCAAGATACAGCTTAATAGTTAGTGATATTCGGTTCCTTACTGCTGGTCAGTGGGAGGAAAATAAAATGCACCACAGGTGGTGCTCGAAAATTCACTAATAAAATCCCCACATCCATACTAAAATGTCTAACTCCCTCTTTACCTCCCCCACAGAGGACCCCCAGTGCCAGGGCGCCTGTGTTGGTGAACATAATTTCATCTGTCCTTCTCTCACCAGCTATTTTTTTTGCTTCCTTTCCACAGAACTGTTCTAGTGCCTGGCTTTGCCTCCTAAGTAGGTACTCTTCCACTCCTGCCACACATATGGGATTTGTATATCTGTGAGCCTTGCAATGAGGCATTGTATTAGCACTTGAATAAGATTTGCTTATTAATAAGATGAAGTCTTATTAATAAGATGAAGGGCTGCTGGGCAGAGGTAGTGACAGACAGACTTGGCGAACCTCACGCTGTGATCTTGGGACACAACGGTAGGGGGGACAAATGAATAAGAAGGAGGGTTGTCATGGCACATCCAAGTTGGTAAGTATGCAGGCTGGGCCTCAAACATGCCTGCCTTTGATCAACTTCATTCCATGGTGGATTAATGGGATTAGATGTTTATGCAATAACGATAAGTTTCTTTTTGCTTACTTTTACGCTCACAGGAAGTGACAAGGACACTGCATTGATGGCAAGATCAACAGGTACTATCTGTACTTGCTGAAAAAATGTTCTTAGCCTTAAAAGTGAATTGTAATGCAGTAATCACTGGTAGGCTGCAATATTTAAATTTTTGGGGGTTTGGGTTAGATACACTTTAAGATCGGAGTTCTTTAAAGGCTTGCTGAAAGCTTCACAAACACTTTGCATAAACAGAGCTTTTGTACAAGCTGAAGACCATGAACACAGCCACAGGAAGCACAGTTTTCTGCAGCATTCTTGAAAGCCCAAGCTGGTGTGATGACACATGCCAAAGTGTGTTCATAATAGCCTGGGCTCACGGGAAGTATAATAAATAATGCTGGGTGCCATTCAACCAAGAAAAGGGAGGTTTTGGAGGATGTCCAAATCTTTAGGGGGGAGTAATCATGAAAACTCCAACAAGAATTTAAAAAAAACATAATTTGAGTCACAAGAATATTGATAATCCAAGGCAGTAATTAACTAAGGAAGAATGTAGTGATAGCTGGTTCTTGGAGACATTAATATACATGACCCACACACAAAGGCAATTTGCTGCAGAATAATTATATTAAAATGATTTTATTGAAAGTCTTCTCCCAGTTTAAACATTCTCTTTTACCACTCTGACTATAGCTACTCTCTTATTCAGTATATCTAAGGAAGTCTCTAAATGAGACAAAACATGCAAAGCAAGGTAGTTCTGGCTTAGACGTTTGAGAAATGTTTTCTTGAAAGAAAAAAAAAAAAAAAGAGTGCTCCTTGCTCCTTCCCGGTTTGTTCCTCTGAGATCTGGGGGTGTCCCTTTGGGAGACAGCCTCAAGCCATGTGGTCGTAACCCAAAAGGTAAAACCTGCAGGACGACAGTTCTGAGGGGGGATGATTTAGCTGGGAGGGCACAGAGTGAAATGATGAAGTCATGAGCGTTCAAAGACATTAAGGGCTTGTTCACACCAAATGCAGACCAGATCTGCATGAGTTTCTGCACACAAAGTGCAGTGGGTTGGGCCTCGTTTTTGCCGCGTTCCGGGCCGTTTTTGGTAAAAAAATATTGGTATTTTTTAGTTTAAAATAGGCTTTCAGGGCGTTTGCATGCGTTCCCGAGCAAATAAAATAGGACCTGCTGCAGTTTTTTTTACATGCTCTGGAACTGAACGCAGTGGTGTGAAGTAGAGCCCAAAATACCATCTGAATACATTGGACGCAGTTTTGATCTGGTCTGTAACTGCTCTGCTCTTGGAACGAGCTTGGTGTGAACAAGGCCTTATACTGAGTACAAACTCACCACTGCCAGGTGAGGGACCCTACCTTTTTGTATACAGGAGAAGTAAACAGTTACAGTAATCTGTCATGTATCTTTGTCTTGTCTCTTCTTGTGTCTAATTGTTTTATTCATGACAGAAGGGAAATGGGGCAGATATTTTTATTTTCTTTATTACAGGTATTTATATAGCGCCGACAATTTACGCAGCACTTTACATAGTTGCACATTCACATCAGTCCCTACCCTCAAGGAGCTTACAATCTAAGGTACCTATATTACATGCATACATACAGGGTCAACTTAGAGAGGAGCCAAGTAACCTTCCAGCATGTCTTTGGAGTGTAGGAGGAAACTGGAGTACCCGGAGGAGAAAAGTACAGGGAGAACATGCAAACTCCTTGCAGATAGTGATTTGAACCGGGGACCCCCAGTGCTGCAAGGCAGAAGCGCTAACCACTACGCCACTGTGCTGCCCAGATATAGCTCACTTCAGTACCTGCTTTTACATCAACCCTTATTTCTCCTCAGATGAAAGTTGGCCATGCATATAATGACACAACTGTTCAACATATTAATGATTCGGATGAAAATATTGTATCTTTCAGAAACCAATTTCTTGATTTATTTGAAAAGAAACCATAAGTCCTTGTGGTAAAACTCCAATTTTGCCAAACAAATCTTTTCTTCACCAATGTTCATTTTGGAAAAATAGATCTTTGACCTACGATGGTTAATCATTTCATGAATGGCGAGCATTGCAGTAAGTCAACTTTTTAATTGAACTTACCTTGTTAGTCCATTACTGCTGTATAATCAATAGATAAACACTTGGATAATCGGTGACAAGCTACAATTTGTACTGTGAAATAAGAAAGGATGCACATATCTAAATTTTGAGTTATCTCTTTATTATTCAGTGAATCATTTATCTTTTATTAATCCTGAAAGAGAAAACTCCAGTGGCTGAAGAAGTGATAGAGCTGTAGCTTAATGCTTGTTCATCAAGAGTCCAGCACAAGTCAAATAAGGCCACTTTCCCCCCCCAAAAGAATGGCAATGGGAACATACACACATTCAGTGACTTAAGTCTGTGTTCCAATGGCTTGTGTCTCCAAAAAATTAATCACACACATGCGCTCGCAGACACACATTCTCTAATCTTTGGGTGATTTTTACATCTGCAAATTTCCTCCAGTGAACAGCATTAACCCACCTCCCTCCCTCCCCCACCCCAATAATAAATAGGAACATTCCAAGTGTCTGAAAAAATGTCCAAGAGAGACAAGGACCTTCATAAAACACATACAGCATGTTTTTATCAGTAGTGCACTCCAATGTATCCCGGGGCTCGCCACTGTCCTCATAATGCCATGCTTACAGTGAGGCACATTTGCTGTTTCTGTATAGCAGAGAAATTCTGTAGTTGAATTTTTCAGAATGATGATGAATTGCAGCAGCAGGTAGCCATGCAAGATGACACAGCCAATATACCAATAGGCAGCAGTAATGTGCTGTGCATTTGAGTCCAGACACTTTACACCTTTCCATATTGTGCTTATGTTCACAGCAAAGGTACAAACATGTAGTATATTGTCCACATTTGCAGTGCCTCTGATATTGCCTCAATGCTGCAGTACTGTTTATTCAACCTGTAAGGGTATGATCATTTTTCCATGGATTTTTAGGTGACTGTCAAATCCTTAGAGTTAGGGAATAAAGAATATTGCATGTTTAGGCTTCTAAAAACTCGAAAAAGCCATTTTGTTTTTTTCCTAGGCCCATCTAATTTTTCTTTCTTTACCAGGACTGTCCTTGTCCTGAGTTTATGGAAAGACTTTGCTTCTCTGCCATATTCAGGATAAGCCTCATTGTGATGCTAGAGTCCCCTGCTTCAGCATACTCGTGCTCCCCCCGACATTCGGTGCCACAGAAGAAACATGGTCACATATAAATGAACCTCCAAGAATTTTTTTTTAATATGGGAGGTTGGATGCATTGCAATTGCCAGAGGCAGTGAATGGATGTAACAAACAGTCTATTGGCAATAGAAGACCCCTCTGTTCTGTCTCATGGCTCCACCATACTGCTGGTTTGTTTTTGTTATTTTGACAGAAGCAGAAGCCTGGGAAAATGGCACTTCAAGTGCTCTTTATCTATATGCACATGTTCCGACCACTGCAAAAGTTGTCACTGCTGGGACAGGATGGCGCTTCGGTTGGCTTTCATCTTCTCCAGCCTCTTTACCAAATGGCTATTGCCTACTTCAAGCTCCTCAATCTTATCTAAGGCTGTACGGAGCTGTGTAAGAAGATGGAGAAAAAAATAAGAATCCATTAATCATGTGAACTGATTTGTTTCCCTAAAAAAACACCCACTGTAAATGCTGGGAGAAAATGAACCCCAATTGGGAAAATGTAACTGCAGTTTCATAAGTAAATCAAGTTTCTTCAAGGGTCCACATATCTACATTTACCTTTTAAAACAAAAATGTTCTGGGTATTTTGTTGTGTTTTGGGGCATTTAATTAAATTTTTCACTAAATATTGGGGTTTAATAAGGAGTTGCGCTAATATTGCGCAACATAAAAATTTGCAACTACCACCATTTTATTCTATAGGGTCTTGGCATTCAGAAAATATATAATGTTGGGGGGTTTTAAGTAATTTTCAGGCCTAAAATGTGGAATATAACATGGGTACAAAAAATGAAAAAAAGGCCTCAGTCATGAAGGGGTTAAAACCGAACCTGTCCATGTTGAATGTTGAATGTTTTAGATGTTAAAATAAACCTGTCACTAACCTAGGCAACTCATGCACGGATTAGGTTGGAAAAAAATACACAGCGAGTAGACTTCAAGGATCAATTCTAATCTAGACATTTGCTGGACATAAGCATATAAAAATGGTCCTTTTGACTATTGTATGATGCTTAAGCTACAGCTATTTAACCAAGAACAGCAAGCAAACAACTATTGGCTAGGACTGGAGTACCATGCAATCTTTCAGCTGCCTTAATACGTCTGAGTGAGACAGGTACTCAGGCTATCTGATCTGTTTGCTATGTTAAAGTATCTAAACCCAAGGACCTATAGCCCAAACCACCATTGTGTGGCGTTCAGCTAAATGTCATAGTATGCACGTAGTAAAGTATTACAAAAATAAGGAAACTATTAAAACCGCTTAAAGCATCAATATTCACCTCCCTCTGTAATCTTCGTTTTTCAGCTTTTAATTCATCTTCTATTTTTTCAGCATTTTCTGTAGATGTTTTGAATCGGGACAACTGACTTTCCAGCCGGATAATCTGACACATACATTGGTAGAAAGTTTAAACAACAAGCACTACCCTCCCCGATTCATAAAAGAGAACATTTCACAAATAACAAAAAACAATCTATTGGTACATAGAAAATGTGAACAAAAAGGGCACAGAGATCTTTTACCAGTGAGCACTGCCACTGAAAAAACGAAAATTCTATCATGTCCCCTTGATGGCTCTGGTCCATGTCCAAAGGCCCATTGAAGGTCTTTGAGAGGATGGAACAAGAGTTTGCAAGGAGAGTAGGCTGCAATGGAATATAATCTAGGCCCAATATACCCTTACGTGTCTATAAATACTGCAAGATTTATTTTCTTACACACACACAATATCTAAGACAGCCAGAAGACTGTAGAACATTAGGTCAATACATAGTTCAAATGCTGGGGTCGTGTAAGAGGAAGAAAATAGTTAAAATGCCCAGGATGTTCGACTACTTGAAGAAACTCTATACTTCTCCTGACTTATACCCAACATTGCAGGATTTTTGTTCAGTCTCTAGAAGAACTTACATTCTGTTCTAAGGCAGTTATTTCTTGTGTGGATTTGGTGAGTTTGAATTTTAGGTCACTGATTTGTCTGCTAACATCTCCTGAAATAACAAGAAATAAGAATATCAGCAGCAAGTTCAGTTCATGATGTAACACAGAAAATCTATAGAATGAAAGATGAACACCTGAGGCCCTACAACCTTCTAATGACTATGGAAATATTCTGTACAAACTATGACATTATCAGTGCACAATGAAAAGACTATCCAGTGTAAATAATGGTTTGCGACCTTTAGTATATGGAGTGGTGTTTTCCAACAAGACACCAATTTATATATACACTATATTGCCAAAAGTATTGGGATGCCTGCCTTTACACGCTCATGAACTCTAGCCCCACTACAAGGGTTAATTTGTTTTTAACTGCCAAGAGTTCTTCTTAAACTATGAAAAGGTGCAGAACCAGAAGAAAAAAAAGGCACCCCCACAAGCAATATCAGGGACCAGTGAGAGGACCAATTTACAAACATATCTTTAAAAACTTGTCCCCCAAGATATTTATATGGGTTGAACTAATCCTTAAAAAGAAAAGCTCCAAATATAATGAGTACTTTTAAAATTGAACGTAAACTTAAGAAAGTAGCAAAATTAAGAAAGTGTTAGACATTCGTTCTAATATAAGAACAAATAGAAATATAACTGTGTCAACGGCGCCAATTTGACTTCAGATTGAGATGCTTCTGAGATCATTCAGGAATTATTGACCTGCAGTAGAAATCGTTCTGACCTGCTTCAAGTGGGTTTGGCATGCCTATAGACCTGACTGGTATTGGGGAAAGAAACCCAAGTCCTAACAGTTAAGGTGTATGATAAAAAAAAAATATACACACTAAAAAGGTGCAAAATCATACCTTGCTTTTCAGCATAATCCCTGTAATAGCACAAGTGCATTCAAATCATACTTTCCAAAAGTCACTTTTTGCATAAGCTTAGGTATGCCTCTGTGTCCCCTATTTGACAGTACTCAAGCATGGAGCGTTGTCATGGAGGTCTGGGGGCTGACATATCGACAGTGCCCATATCCCATATGAGGAGATTTTTCTGAAGGATCTAGTGTGCTGCCACAGGGTTTATAGTAATATGGTGGGGATAGGAGCTGGCCTGCTTTTCAGCACACAGTGTAACTTTGTAAGTTTAAAGGAACGAAACAAAAAAAAGAAGTTTGAGCACCTTAGGCAGCAGAAATAGGTGTCTGGAGCATAAACAGATATACAGTATACAAAAAAACATGCAAAAGGATCTGTTCCAGCCACATCTGGAGCAGATCCTTTTGTGTGTTTATTTACAAACATCTTTTGGGATCACTCCACACTTTAGAAATACAGCATCGTTTTCCTTCTTCCAAAAATTGAAGCCCCGATGAAGAAGGGTCCTTTTGGTCCCTAAAATGGCTTTTATTTAACAGAACTTGCAATATACAGTGGCTTGTAAAAGTATTCACCCCCCCCCCTTGCATTTTTCCTATTTTGTTGCATTACCACCTGGAATTAAAATACATTTTTTGGGGGCTTATATCATTTGATTTATACATGTCTACTAGACATGTGCATTTGGATTCAGACGAACCTGCAAATCAACGAAAATCAGTTGATTCGGCGGTTCGTCCGAATCAAAAATAAACACATTTATTATACGCCCGAATATACAAAAACTATATTCGGGCATACATAAATTAATTTTCAGAACATGCCCGCCGCCATCTTGGAGGCGGAGCGTATGATGTCACACGTTGAACGAGCAGTGGCCATATTGGCCGCCAGCACGTTCTGTGCATGCGCTCCGCCATTTTGGAGTATATCTTGGTATACACCAAGATAGCGGCGCTCCAACATGTGGGCACCGCCATCTTGGTGTAGACCAAGATATACTCCAAAATGGCGGAGCGCATGCACAGAACACGCCTGCGGCCAATATGGCCACCACTTGTTCTGTGGTTTTGGATTTGGAGGCTCGTTGCCTCCGAATCCGAAACATAAAAATGTGTTCCCTTTTGACGAAATGAATGAAAATGACTTTCGCTTTCATTTTTTTCGTCTGAAAACACTTTTTTTGTTGTGCACATGTCTAATGCCTACCACTTTGAAGATGAAAAATATTTTTTATTGCGATACAAACAAGAAATAAAAAAAATTAAAAAACAGAAAACGTGAGCGTGCATAACCATTCACCCCCCAAAAGTCAATACTTTGTAAAACCACATTTTGCAGCCATTACAGCTGCAAGTCTCTTGGGGTACGTCTCTATAAAGCTTGGCACATCTATCCACTGGGATTTTTTGACCATTCTTCAAGGCAAAACTCCAGCTCCTTCAAGTTGGATGGGTTTCGCTGGTGTACAGCAATCTTTAAGTAATGCCACAGATTCTCAATTGGATTGTGGTTTGAGCTTTGACTAGGCCATTCTAAGACAGTTAAATGTTTCCCCCCAAACCACTCGAGTGTTGCTTCAGTAGTATGCTTAGCGTCATTGTCCTGCTGGAAGGTGAACCTCCGTCCCAGTCTCATATATCTGGCAGACTGAAACAGGTTTCCCTTTAAGAATTTCCCTGTATTTAGTGCCATCCAACATTGCTTCAATTCTGACCAGCTTGCCAGTCCCTGCCGATGAAAAACACCCTTAACTAATTTTCTGACTTCTGAAGGTAATTGGTTGCACCAGATCTTATGTAGGTGCTTCATACCAAAGGGGGTGAATACATTTGCACGCACCACTGTTCCATTTTTTATAATTTTTGAAAACAAGTTATTTTCTTGATTTCACTTTACCATTTTAGACTATTTTATGTGTTCATTACATGTAATCCAAATTTATTTATTTTTTTATTCCTTTTTTTGGCTAAAATTAGGTACCTCGGCTTATATTCGGGACGGCTTATACGCGAGTATATACGGTACCTTAAATGATGTCTCTTAATCCGATCTTCTTCTTTCCTGTTTTCAGCCTTCTCTCCAGCGCTGCTGCGGCGGCTCTCCGATCCAGCACTGACTCCTTTGTCCTTGCTGGCACTTCCTGTCCCACGGTGTCTGCATGCGGGTGCACGCGTCCATAGACTTACCTTGCGTTCCTCCTGACGTCCCGGCAGAAAATGTCCCGGCCGAAAATTTGAAAATTCTTGGGTGGCCGAAAAGGATCTTGGGGCAAGATCCTTTTCGGCCACCCCAGAATTTTCACATTTTCAGACGGGAGCACGCAGGGAAGACAGAGGCAAGTTTAAACCACTGTTAAAGCGTTTTTTTAAAAACTTTTAGCATATATCTACTGCTTGCTAGCAGTAGATATATGCAAAAAAGCTGAGGGTTTAGAAACCCTTTAAGCACAAGTTACTTAGCTCATGTTTAGCAAAGAAGCTACATGAGATAGTAGAAGAGAAGCATTCCAAAATGTTCTGCGGAAACATGCTCTATATCTCAGAGTGGCCACCCAATATGGGGAACACATGGACCAGTACTATTCCTACCGAGGCTTCCCGTCTATCCTAGAACAAGTGCTTGGTAATACCCTTCCTGCTTTAGTTTTATATGGATAAAAAGCTGCCATTCTTTGTCAGATTAGGTATAGAAGAATAAAAACAAGCCTTCAGCTGCATTTTGCCATGTATGAGATCTAGATGTGAATACACCCTAAGCAGGAATAAAGCAACCTCCAGGTAAGCTTGCCAAGATGTGCCACGGGCAGGGCCCTCCATCTCGTCTTGATTTGTATTGGAACTGTAAAGCGCTGTGCAAACAGTGTCCTGAATAATAATATAGATGCACTAACTGATTAGAGCGGGACAGTACAATACAGAAGCACCTTGATGAAGCCCTGCATGTTTTTCATGTATTTGCAAATGTATGCTGATTCTAAGTGTGTGTGTAGTGTGTGTGATGCCATTTCAAATGGCATTTTAGTTAAATGGAGCTTTGGAAGGATTAGAATACCTCTTTTTAATAAATGCCACATCTGGAAAAAAAAAAACTTTACAATAGTTATAAAGGAAATTTCATGGTTAACAATAAAAAAAACACACAACTTTACAATGTTATGCTGCTAAGAGACTACATATAACAAGTGTGGATTAAGCCTTGGAGTAACTGCATACTGTAAAACCAATTATTATGTTCTCACATGGGATGTCATAAGTATGCTGTTTTATTGTACACATGTGCCTAGATGTAGACCAATTGTAGGTCATAAAAAGCAAACATCAAGAAGCAACGCTTTAATATATATTTAGTTACAGGTGGGTATAACTCGCTCACTTTGCACATCAGTGCCATTCTCCATATCGTCCCCATCTGGGTTTTCAGGACTTCTGTTTCTGGAGTTTCTCTCTTCTAGTTGGCTTTTCAGTCTTTTAATCTGGGGTGAAAGAATTTTCAAATGTAGGCATTGAGCTCAACACTTGCCATGATTACGTCACAAGGACATACCACAATATCTAGACATAACACGAAAAGACATATGATGCTTGTGTGGCAATATACTTCCTTCAAATATGTGCAAACAGTAAGTAATAACTGATCAGTTAGTATTGATATTGGTGAAGTTCACCCTAATTGACAGCTTTAAAATACTTTTTATTAAATAACAACACATTACAAAATAAAACATATGCCCCAGATAGGTTATTACTATATACAATCTACATATGGTAGTCAATAGGTTGGTGCACAGTTACTCTTGTTATACGGTAACCGGAAACCTCATATTGTTTTATTTGAGTTTAATCCAGGGGCGGAACTACTGCCAGTGCAGCTGCACCATTACCTGAGGCTGTGGGGGGCCAGTGAGGTCCGGTCCCGGGCACCACCCTTAGTGGAATATGGGGCCGTGCAGGGTCCCGGCCCTACCGACGTGCTTCTCAGCAAGGGGGCGGGGTCCTGCGACTCACCGATCTGACTCCCAGCTGTGTCCCTAGTAACAGGCGGCGGGAGAGAAGTGTGTGTCACATGCCCCGCCCCCTACACACAGTCTGTCTGGGATCATGTGGGGCTCTGGCCATGTTGTGTGGCCAGTGTGATCCGCGCACCCCCTCTTGGGATAAAATCTTGCACCAGGGCCCTGTGTTCATTAGGTCCGCCACTGGTTTAATCCACGCTTGGCTTTATTTAACCTGAGACTGCGCGCTATTGGTAATATTGCAAATCCAGGGGCCCATTTACACTGATGTTTTGACATCCATTCTGGGACATCTATCAGACAAATAAGTTGTACATTGGAAGTTAAATTATTTTATTTTTTATAGTGCAGCCAAGTGAGATTGTCCTACTAAGCACCGGTGCACATGTATTAAGTCATTTAGCCAAATATGTATACAAAAAGATCCAGTGAATGTTCCCTTGTAAGTCTATGAGCCCTTCTACATGCTGAGTTACATCTGTTGTGGTGTGAAGTATAGTGAGAAATACCACACAGTTTACAGTTATTTTAAGAATTGTATCCAATAAGTCTTGTGTTACCTGCTCTAGGAAGGATTCCCTCTCATCCATAAGTTTCTTCATCCTGATTTCTTCAGATAGAAAATACAGTCAGAAAGGAAAGATAAGATGGAGAGATTGAGGGAGGTTAGGAAGAAAAATTGACTGAAAAGCTTGAATAGAAATGATTCTGGTAAATATTGAACTGGTATGAAAAGTAAACATATCAGTTAATACTGACACACCGTCCCCATTTATGTGCCGGTGTTTTTTGTTTTTTTTGGTACATAACTTGTAGATTTTGGTGGAAATCAGGCCAGACTGAAGGCAAAAATAACACACAAAAAAGCAAGCATTAGTGCATGCATATATGGTGCAGCTTTCCAAAGGGTTAACCAGTCAAGTATTCAAGTATAATGGGCCACTATTATACTGTTTAAAAGGTGAAATCTAGGAAAACAGCATAATCCACCATTAAAAGTGCGCCATTGAAATGTATATATTAATGTTGCTTTACCAGTCAGTTTCTGAATTTCAGTGAAGCCAGCCCTGATATTTACACAGCTCGGTCAGGCAATGTACTCAGCTTGATGGCCTGACTTTTCTCTGCTGCAGCTAAGCAACAGAGACTGGTCACCTTTCTGTCCCAGCCTGTGACTGGACAGTGATGTTGAAACAGCCCGAGGAAGTTATTTCTCTACTTCCCTCCTGCCAGCATGTCAATGCAGAACACCTAATTGGCAGCAAGTACTGCTCCTTCCTCTTCCCATTTCAAGTGCTGCTGTACAGGACACTACAAAAGGCTGAAATCAAGTCACTATCGAGTATTTATATTAACTGCATTTCAAACAAAGTATGGCTTTGTATGACTACATAATTGCATTTATTTGTTTTTGTATTTTTTATATCTTCCTAGAGTTCAGCTTTAACTTTCAAAAAAAGGCTTGACATAACGTAGGGTGGGACAGGCATTCAATTTACGGACCGACAGGATTGAGGTGTGCGTTTGTGACCCATGCACATACAATTCTGGACAGCTGTCACCCAAAGCTTTGCAAAACACAACAGATTCATCATTGTGTTCACAATAGTTGTTCACTTAAATATTCATACAATTACTCAGTATTCAGGGACATGTTTTCTACTTTTGGGCAGCAGAAAGAATAGGGATTTATCAAATCAAACTGCGATCTTAGAGAAAATCTGTTTTATATGTCACTGCTCCTATATTGCATTATACTTTAATCTTCAGCAAATCTGGTAATTGTCCCTTAGTGATTGTATATTGGAATGTACACTGCTGGTCCAATATAAGTCACCACCCGGATTTAGCTAAGTAAATAGGTAAAAACCTTCCACTGAATAACAGGTCTAGCTTCAGCAACGTTGTATGACCAACAAATGAGGTCAGCTGCCTACTTGAATATACTGAATGACCAGGTTTATCCATCAATGGATTTTCTCTTCCCTGATAGCACGGCATATTCCAAGATGACAACACCAGGATTCATCGGGCTCAAATTGTGGAACAGTGAATCAGGGAGACATCATTTTCATAAATAAAGATTGGTCACCAGACCCCAGACATCGAGGCAGTCACAACAGCACAACTAAAGGCACTCATGAAAGAGGACTTGCACAACTGCTTCAGAAAGTGGAAAGAACGATGGGATAAGTGTGTTTGACGCACGGGGACGTTTTTTGAGGAGGGTGTGTCTTATTGCAATTAAATTTATTTTAATATTCGAGCGTTTCGTGTTTTGTTGTCTTACCTCGTATACAGGCCATTCCTACATGTATTATTATAATCATAATATGTATATTAAAGTATCTTAAGCTGTCCAGGGAAGTATGTTTGCTTGATTAACCTGTGAAGTATAATGCTCTGGATAATAAACATTTCTACCTCATAAAAGCCCAGAGCGGAGCTTCAGGTAAACCACTAAATACACATCTGAAAGGCATACTTTATGCGGGAGCCGTTGTACTTGCCAAAGGATCTGTAATGCTACTTCACCAATCCTGTGCTCCGAAAAAAACTTCAAGGGAGCACAGCAAAGTCCTAAGTCCTTGACCTCCACTACAGGAGCACACTCACCCTCCCTCCAAGAGCACTGTGCAGGTGATCAGGCGATGGCAGATGAGGAAAGTATCAAGACAAATTAATTTACTTGGGTCATTTATAAACTCAAAGAGGGGAATTGATCAAAACTGGAGCAGACGCCAAGGGCAACAAATCAGCTTCTCTCTTCGGTTTGTTCAGATAAGATTTTGAAATGAAAGAAAGAAGCCGATTGGTTGCCATGCACAGCTGCTCCAGATTTTGATAAATCCCACCCAAAGTGTTTGGCTACATAAAGACTTCAGTGACATTTCCTGCTGCATTAAAATTGACTGGCGAGGATAAATTCAGAGCTCTCCCTCTCTCTCCAATTGATTTCAATTTAGCAACCTTGCCAGTCGTCTATGATACTACAGTTCACACTATATTTGGCAACCTATTATCCTTTAATGCTTTGTCAAAATGAATGATACAAAGAGGATTTTTTGTGTGAAATTGTTTCCTTTATTTTATTGTACATTAAAACAGCAATAAAATTATCTTAAAAAAAAAAAAAAGAAGCTTTGGAATTCTGCATTTCTAATCTCTTCAGGAAACCAATAAAAGGCACCACTGTAACCCCCTATATTCCATACAGTGCAGTGAAGTAAACAGAAGTATTAAATCTGCCAATAGTCAGGCAAGTGAAATTCCATATTCTGAGCAGCTCAGGATTTTCCTTCTTAGCACTGTAATAGGCCAACTGCATGTCAGGTGCACAACAAATGATGCAATACAGACATTTGAATGCAATGTGCTTGACAAATGAAACAAGAAAAGACATTCAAAGAATAAAAAGTATTTATTTCCTTTATATACAGCTTGAAATAGCGGTACAGTTTTTCTCTTGTCCAAAAGTATATATGTATAAACTCTCTTCCCATTTCAGCAGCATTGTAACAGACAGTGTATACAAAAGCAAAGCCAATCTATTATGTGAATGTCTGCAGTGCAAAGAGGAACGCAGTCGATGCATATAGTACAACTTGTATCTTAATTCACAAAGCTGACTGTGGTCGATTAGCTATTACAAAAATAAAAAAACTGAACTCCACTCTTCCACTAAACCTCAGGAGTAAAATGTCCACTGCAACCAATATTAACTATACAGCTGATGATACATGTTTAGCTTTATATGGGTAATGACAGTGATCATATTCTACCACAAGGTGGTGACACAATACTGCATACAATGATATTTTAAGGATAGATTGCTAAACAACCACAAACTATAAAAAGCTTTTAGTCTACATTACAGTTCTTTTTCGTAAGGAAAAAGGGATTTTACGCATGATCCATTTTAATAGTACACAGCACATTACAGCAGCGAGATAGATTTTCCAGGCATTTGCCATCAAAAGGCTATAATCTAGTAGATACTGGGTTTCAACAAAGCTGTAATAAGGAATCTATTACGTGCTTACAGTTGCAGTGTGGATTCTATTTGTTAAATTATAAATCCCCGGCTTGTATACCGATGTCAGCAGAAGTAGAAAACAGCTATACATATGGAATAAGATCTTTTAATGAATTTACTGTTTAAAAAAAGAGATGTCTACACTCAGCTAGTATTTCACAGAAGTAAATGAAAAGGTCTATACTCAGATAGGTATTTCATAGAAGTAAATGAAACAGTGGCTGCTAATTTTTTATATATACAGTGGTACCTCGGTTCATGAACTTAATTCGTTCCCCGATTCTGGTCGCGAACCGAATTGGTGGCGAGCAGAATCAAATTTTCACATAAGGTTCAATGTAAATGAGGTTAATACGTTCTGAACCATATGTAAATTCATTACCGCTCTGCACTTTTTTACCACCGTGCTTGCTCTGCACTTTCTTTGGGAGCAATGCTGGATTGAATAATACTGTATAGTACTGTATGTGCTAAAAAGCACACAAAAAAAAGCTTCACAGCAAGTGTGCACAGGTCTGTCTGCGAACGCAATCTCGACTAGAGGAAGCCACAACCACGTGTCAGGGGTCGTGTTCATCACCCAATTTGGAGTTCGCGAACAGAAGCAAAATTTTGCTGAGCTTCCTGTTCGCGAACAGAAGCGTTCTTGAACCGAGGTATTACTGAGATATATATATATATATATATAGAATATATTTATTTATTTCATGCCTAAAGGCAGCTAACCAGGCACATACGCAAAACCAACAATCCTATTGAGAGCTGGAGGTTTTGCAAGGGTGGAAAAAAATAAGGCAACGTTCAATTTTGAACAGGTTATATTTATGCAAGATTTAATTTTGCATAAATGATGGGGCCTAGTGAAAGAGAATTGCAATAGAGGATTGGGCTGAGAATGTGCAGCTTGTAATGTACAGCTTGTAATAGCTGGCTGAGAAGGCTTGCATCTGAGATTACAGCAAATAGGTGCACATTTCTAGAACACTATCAAATATTTCTGCTGTTGTGCAATTAATTGTTCAGATGCTGGTAGCTTATGCCAAGACATTTACTTCTCAGTGAATGTATATTTCAATTCCACTTATCCATACACAACTATTAAAATGGATTTCATAGTCTATTT
The DNA here is from genome assembly GCF_000935625.1 of Nanorana parkeri. Classification (NCBI taxonomy): domain Eukaryota; kingdom Metazoa; phylum Chordata; class Amphibia; order Anura; family Dicroglossidae; genus Nanorana; species Nanorana parkeri. The sequence continues at coordinate 528,911 of NW_017306691.1, read as the reverse complement.
ATGCGCAATTTAAAATGAACATGGAATGTGAAATTATGACTATACAAGGCTCCAGTGACAAGTAAGAAATAAATAACCCCTTCCCACACTATACTAATTTCCTTTCTTTCTCTGCAATTTACGACTAATGTAGTAACAGTGTAAGAAATATTTAATCAAACTAAAAAGAAATGAGATACCTCTGTTCAACATAGGATCCTAGATAAAATAGAATTTATAGAAGATGGAGATTTAGCAATCTAATTAAGGCACCAAAATAATGGAATCCGTAGTTAAAAGAACTATGCGGTAACCTTTTATCTCATAGTTATCTTTAGGGTCATGGGAGGACCACTATTGCCCACTATATGCTGAGAGCGCCAGAGCCGGGACAGATCCCGACAATACAGCGGTTCTGTCTATCTAGAGGAAGAGCCAGCTGTGCTCGGCACCCTCTCCTGTCCATCACTCCAGTCAGCGCTGGAGGATCGGAGAGGGGAGGATCCCTGCGGGGATCGGTGACTGACTGTCACTGCTCTCGGCAGGGAGAGGATCGGTGGTACGAGTTCGCTCACTTCCCGATCATTAGAGCCGACACGTGACAGTTTCAATGTCACCCGTCGGCTCTAACTATGGAGAAGTGTAATTCCCTCACCCCATAGTTCCCCTTTAATCTTAATAAGGATCTGCAAAGAACGATGAAGTCCGAAATGGAGTAACCCATAGCAACCAATCAAACTTTACTTTACCAGTTCACAACACTTAATATGGAATATTATTTCTGGTTGGATGCTACGGGTTATTACTACATGTTTTTCATTAAATACGCCTATAAATAGATTACTTTTCTCACAAAATCATGCGGTAGAGCCAGCGGATGGGCCATATTCCTAGAATACATTAAACACATTAAGATGATATATTGCACACAAAGAGGAAATAAAAGTGCAAACCAATAAAATCATGAGTACTGTTTCAAAGGAATGAGCTCTAATAGATAAATAGATCCTCTTTCAACCCTGGGCTGCAGCAAAACAGTGGAATTAAAACAAAAAAACCTTCCTTCTACTTTAAAAAGACTGAAAAAAGATTCAGACTGTTATACTGATGGTTCAGGGCTGTGCTCCCAACAGCTGAATATTAAAAGGAACTACCTAGTGCAATAGGATAAACTCTTGAGGATAATCAGCAGTGCCACATAGGGTTTACAAAACACAAACATTTTGTTTTTCAAGAAACCACACAGTCCTCTTTATTTTTGCCTTTTCCTTTTCTAGAAGCTTTATCTAAGCCTTCTTCCATCCGTATATCATCTGCAGATGCTTGGTCCACTGATGATCCCAATGGTAGACTTTCTCCAGTATATTTTTCACTTCGTACAGCCACATCTTCTTCATTGTCATTGTTGTCATCAGATTCTTCCCCCTCTGTAGACTCACCCTCGCTACTCAAAGTCTCGCTCGGAATAGTTTCTTTTGAAGTTTCGGCAACAACTGGGACGTTGTCATTTGTGTTTTTTCTCTTGCCTGGATGATCATGATCTTCATCCAATAACTCAGTGGATGGTACATCTGGTAAGACAGGATTTGTGTTTTCATCCACGTCACACAATGGATGATCAGACATTTTGTCTGGTTTTCCTTCATCTAATAACTCTGTATCTGGTACATCAGAGAAGGTTGTTTTTTCATTGGTTTTCTCACTCTCGTCATGCTCTAGATTGTCAGAAAATGTGTCTTGCTCTCCTTGAGCCAATAACTCAGTCCCTGGTGCATTTAGGAACACAGTATTCATTTTTCCATTATCTGGACTTTCTTGATCGGCATTCACACTTCCAGCATCTGCTAGATCTTCATGTTGGTCCAGGTGACTAAAACTATCCTCAAAAACTTCACTGTCTCTTAGTGATTCATCCTCAACTGTGCTTTGCATGCTCCTTCCAATGCAAGGCTCTGGAACCTCACCAAAGTTATTGTTTTCACTGTCAACTAGCTCTTTCTCCTCTTTTGTAAGTTGAATGTCTTGTGATGACTGCTCAGGAGTTATATCAACCTTTTTCTCCTCAACTACATCATGAGTATCAGTGTGAAAGGCTGTTTCTGTAGATACAATCTCTTTCTCAGGAGTTGTGTAGTTTGCATTACTATCTCTTATTTCAGAATCATCCTCTCTGCACTGTAACCCGGATTCAACAGGGACATGTTCCTCAGGCTTTACTTCCTCCTCACACATTTTCTCATGTTCTACAGCTGTGGTGGCCATCTCATCAGAAGTACTCTCTTGTGAATCATATTGACTAGAATCATGGCTGCTTGTTTCCTGCTCATCTTTTAAGTCTGTGTGGAGGTCACTCGTATCATCTGTAATGGCGGTGGTATTGTCTCTACACACTGACATCTCCAGAGCACCATTGTTGGGATCACTCTTACTTTCAGCAGATGTGCTCTGCACTTCATTTTTGTCTTCCTCCTTATTGAAGTATTGTTTGCCAATATTATAGTCTTCATTCTCAAAATCACTGCCAGAAACTGCTAGTTTCTCACTGGGTGGACTAGTTACACAAGGAGAGTGAACAACATTATCCAGAGCATCCTGGAAGACTTCACTTTCTACTGGGCTTGGTTCCCTCTGGTTTAGTGTTCCCTCTCTATGCACCTCTAAGAAATCTTTCTCTAAAACCTCTGTGTTCAAGTTTTCTGGTGCACATTCACCAATTGCCATTTTATTTTCATTACTTGTTGATTCTGAATCAAGTGGAAGACCTTCTCCCTGATTTTGACCGCCACTGAGGGTACCACCAGCATCTACATCATCATTTGAATTGCTAGCAATTTTGTGAATATCGACATCATTTGAATTGCTAGCTATTTCCTGAATGTTTTGCTCCTTTATTTTATCTCCAAGCTCTGCATTTAGTGGTGTTTCTGATGGAGCAGTCAGTAGTACTTCCTGATTGTCCTGCTTAGGCTTGGATGGGGGGATTTCACCCACCACTGACATAGTTTCCTTTTTCTCCACTGCTTCCTCTGATGGGCCTAAAAAATTATGGACAAGAAAATGAAGAATATGCACAATATCTAAGCCCACATGCCCAAAAGAGCTCAAAAAGAGATAGAGCAGAAGATGAGGAATCAACGTTTCTGCCCAGGAAGATTAGGTAGCAACAGGTTGGACAGTGCAAGAGAAAGGTCATCCTAGATAACAGCTGTATAAAAAAAGGAAAGGTTAACCAAAGCAGGTAACAGATAATTTGGGGTTTTTTAAAGGGCATCTGTTATGAGAGAACTATTGTGGGTTGCCACTGTTGGCCTCTTTCTGAAAATGATAGTTGGTTGGTTGTGTCTGGTTCCACTACTCTTCGTCTCCGAATAAGAACGCAACACATCATTCAGTGTCTCAGAAAGAACTCAAACTGAAAACGATAGCATGAAAGCCAGAAACCTAGCCAGGAATGGCAGATAATATATATTTCTTCTGTGACAGGTTTGCTTTAAAGTCAAAATGCTGCTTAGCAGACTGCTGTAAGACGGATGGATGAGCCACATGATTAAAACCTATATACTGATACTGTTTAAAAGAACACTTCTGTAAATAGCCAGAAACGTGTAGTAGTTTAGAGGAGTTTGCTAGAAAAGAAAGCTCAGAAACAGAAATGTTTTAAAGCAAAAATTGCCTTTTTCCTCTTCATGTGGCAGGAGAGTATTAGGTGAAATAGTTTTCTTTTTTTCCAGTTTCTCTGGATCTGGACACGGAGGCCCTAATCAAAGCCTACAAAACAGCTGAACACTATTGCACTTAACCAGTCTTTCTCAAATTTTACCTGACAGCCATCACAGCCTTTGCCAACATGTATTTATTAGGGATGCACCGATACCGTTTTTTCGGTATCAAGTATGAGTACCAGTACCAATACTTTGCTTTCGGTACTCGTCGATACCGAGTACCGATACCGGTACTTCCGCTGCCATGGAGCCAGCTTCCCGGGCAATCTGATTGCCCAAGAAACTGGTTCCATGTTGTTTAACTTGCTCGATTGAGCATGGCCGGGAAACCCGGCTTCACAGCCAATCAGCATGGAGCCGGCTTCCTGCCCAATCAGGAAGCTGGGAGGCAGGTCATTACTTGCTCCCCAGCTTCCTGATTGCACGGGAAGCTGTCTCGGGAAGCTGGCTCAATGCTCCCCTACGGCACTGCCGGTCAGAGGAAATCTTCCTCTGATCGGAAGTTCCGGTATCGGGGCATTTGGGCGAGTACGATTACTCGCTCAAATACTGGGTATCGGTGCATCCCTAGTGTTTATGTAATTCACAGTCCAGATGCAATCTTGGCAGGTTTCAAGTACCACAAACCTATACCGTGGAAGCAAAATGCTTCAGCTTGACCCCTCTGTCTCTTTCCCCTGCTTCCCTGAATCTCAGCTATAGTCTCTCTTTTTTGATGCCACACAGCCTCAGAGATCTGACATGTAATCAAGAAACTTCTCTCGCCAAAAGGATTACTAAATCTCACAGCAGCAGTCACTTGCAGTCCATGTTTTTAATGATATTCACAAACACAGAATATTCTAACGCTTTTGAGTAATACCAGCTATGGTCACCTTCCAATCCTAATTTCATAAAATAAGCCCTGTACCAACATGCGCTAGGATGTTTACTACAATAACTATGTTTCAAACGTTACAAAACAATGCAAATCCAACCTCTAAGATCACTGTGTCATCCTTCCTAAGCAGAATATAAAAGGAAGTTAGACCTCCTAAACCAGACTCTGCATTTAAAGGAAAAACAAAGACGATAGATGGCATCTCTGCCATATCTCAGACATAACTGTTAGCATTCCTCTAAGATGTGTTTATGAACAGAGTACCCCCACCCCTTATATTCCGTAACAGAACGTGCTACTAAATGATAGAAAACTAATAATTACCAGGTATAAGCAGAGCAATCCAGAGAAGACAATCTTCACTAAATGGAACATCTGAATACTACCTCTGACACTTGTTTTATAGTCTATTTTGTCTTTATATGACTGTCTGCTTTAACTTTGGAGGAGGGCAGCTGTTTTGTATCAAAAATACCCTTACAAGGCAACGAGCAAGGACAGTTACACAATGCACAGCAAGCAGGGTTAGTGGAAAGCTACCAAGCTCAGAACAGGATTTGCTAGAAAGAAATCAGAGAGAATGACCAACAAAATCACTTACCCATTGATGTTGCCCTTATGGGTGGATCTGGTCGGCCGTCCGGATTTGCAGGAGGTTCTAAAGAAGCATCTCCATTGGGAGTGCCCACAGAATCCAGCACTATGCCGTGTTTCTAAAGAGAGAAGAACAAATTATGCACCATTTGCAAGGTGACCTACATCTCTTCAATGTTAAAAAAAAAAATAACTCTGGAGAAGAAAAGAACATAAAACACAAAAAAAAAAAATATATAAAACAATTATTCTATAGCTGATCAGCTAAACACATGAGGTAGTAATAGTAAACATTTTTCTTACAAAGTATTATATGTCAGTGTTTTGTGACTGCTCTCATCCAGGGCTTTTAACTATGATGTGCTGATGTGCAGTAGTTACCTTTCCACACTAAAGGATTAAATATTTACAATTGATCCCTTATAAATTACACATCTATACAACAACTGAGGAGAGTGGAATGTAAGCCCTCTCAGTGGCTACAGAGCAGGATTGAGAAACACTGCTGTAACCAAACAATGTTTTACCAACATATGTTTTGTTTCATAATCAATAAAGTCTTGTCTGTCGCTTTCTCTTTTATAAATGGCAGTCTTTTGCCTTTTTAATCTTAAAAGCTAGTGAAACAAATTTAGTCTCCTAGCTGCTGACAACACACTGTGGGAGGCTCTGCAGCATGACAGCTAAAGGGCGACTCTTGTTAAAGGTCAGACTGTATTTAGAATCACAGCAACCCAACATCTGTCTGAAAACAGAGAATTTGTATAAATCAGAGGGACTTAATCAGAAATGTTTGGCAAGGATGCTTACTTGTGAAATACACAAAGCACATAATTAAAAAGCAGAAATATTTATATCAACACAAAAATAACCCTATCGTACCTTTAGTTCATCCCTTAGGCGGGTCACCTCTTCCCTGAGGGTGTCTCGCTCACTGCGAACTGGTTCAAAAAACTCTTTTTGTCTCTCTAGAGCCTGGACTTCCCCAGATAAGAGGCGGAAGATACAAGGAGACGTGGAAGAAGGCAGAAAAACAAAAGAAGTGAATTCATAGGAAGGAAACGTAAGAAACAAGTACAGCTGTAAGTGCACAGAGATGCAGCATAAAAACCTAGATAGGTTTGGGTATTGTATTGCAATGCCTCTTCACATAATTAATAGGGGGTCAGCCACGGTTCAGGGCATGTCTTATATTTCTTGACACACAGGGCAGCTAGGGACACAAACTTTGTAACTAGGTATGTTCAGCTACCAAGTACTGTACTCGGTACAAGTACAGATATTTTCCAGCTCCAAGACTAGACTGGAGAAAAATCCAAAAGCTAGGAGGCAGCTGTCATTTGTAAGGAGCACACGGAGCTCCTGGGATTTGTGAATTCCTGTTTTAATGTATGATTATA
>NW_017306691.1:493778-521997 GCF_000935625.1 Nanorana parkeri | reverse complement strand
ATGTAATAATCATACTGATACTTGTCCAAGTACTCACACATACAAGTACGGATACATTTTTGTTTATTGTCATGTAACAGTTTTTCTAAAGCAATACAGACTAATGATTTCAGGACAGTGGTCGAGCGCCAGAGCCATGTCCCAGCTGCAACTGCTGCAACCCTGGTGGTTCTTGTGAAAATGCCAAGTATCGGCACTGGTATCTGAACATCCCTATTTGTAACAGTAAATATTGTAGAATATTTGCAGCTAGGGTCTGTCAAGTTTTCTAAACAATCTTTAGTTAAAATAATGGGATGCACAGCATTATAAATGAATACCAATTACATTTAAAGAAACCGCTAATAATTTAGGGAGACGATCAGACCCATTTCATTACGGAAAATATCTAGTAAGCCAGAGTAATGAATCAGACTGTCTCTCCTGGATGCGACTTCAGTAAGCCATCACTTAATTTGTTGTAGTGGGATACTGCACTTTGCACATTGTATAATAGAGACTGGTAATGGGCAATAGGAAAGATAATTGTAAGGAAGCTTTACATGCCATAGAAACTCAGCTTTTGGGACTACACTGCAGCTCTGATGTTCAACTCGACTTTGACATGTCTACGATTCTTTTCTCACGTGGCTTTAAAAAGTTAATAGTCTTTATAATGTCTCCGATATAATAAACTTTCTCAGCTTATTGCCTTACAATGTATAAATGACTTGGCAAGGAAAATTGTGGCAATTTCTAAACAATCTTCAACAGGGATTCATACCCCTATCTTTTTTTCCTTCCATTCTATGGTCTCCTTGAGGTCACAGATCTCATGGTCACTGCTCTGTTGTTTTTGTTGCATCTGGCGGATCTCCTAATGGGCAGCAGTCAGGCAGCAGGCGGAGAAGCAAAGAAGGATTTCAAGAGAAGTAAACAGTAAAGATTAGATAAAATAGGGTGAAAGAAACACAATACAAAATGGAAAAAGAAAGTTAACCACGAGGATAAAAATGGTTGTGGCTTATAGAATCAAGTCCTATTAATTATAGCTTAGTTCTGAAGATAGAAAGTAGACCGCGAGTTTACATTTGCCACTTCAAGGAGATTAGACAATCTCAGCATATATCCTCCCTTACGGTTAAGAGAGACTCTCTCTGCTCCAATGCTTCCTTCATCTCGGCCAGCTGGAAACGCAGAACATTGTGGTCGTGTTTCTGTCGTTCACACTCCTACAAAAGAATACAAGTACAATACCATAAGATATCATATACCATTACTATATTATCTGTCAGCAAGAGAAAACGGGGCCTGCTACTGCTGATCTCCTTCTCAAAATACTAGTTACTGAATATTGAGCAAATGTTTTTAGCTATCCTGTTAACAAATCAATTCATTCTTTGGTATACCAATATCTGGTTCTTCAGACCCACTCAGGGGGTCTGCATTTTCTCCCAGAGGGTAGGCACCCTGTACTCAATCATTAACCTTCAGTCCATGACTGAAAAGGGTGCTGCATTTAAAGTGAATGTGTAGCCATTTTTTATTTTTTTGGATAGAGTAGGAGAGGGTTAAAACATCTGCCAGTTTATGTTTCCCAGTCTGTGTCATTAAAGAATGTTTTCTTCACTTCCTGTCTAGAAGACACAACAGGAAGGGAGTGGAACTCTCCACAAAGCAAGGGGAATTCCCTTCTAAGAATGCCGTCAGCAGAACGGGTCTCCACTGAAAGATTTACCATTAGCTTGTGTTCCGATAACAACTGTAAAATGTTATTTAATCACTTTCTGTACCTATGACAATGGTCAGCAGAACAAACAGAGAATCTCCCCAACAATAACAAAGACAGCAATAATTACTTTACAAAAGGTTCTAATCATTCCCCATTCTATAAAAAAAGTGTTTGTATATACTTAAACGATTGGCAAATACTGCAGCGGATTGTGGGATGGCGTTCCCCCATATAAAGCAGCATGTGGACAGAGTGAAGCTCTGTGAAGAGAGGGTCAATGGCAGCTGCACAAAATTGCTGCTCAGATCTGCTCATCACTATGCACAACCAAATGTCTATCCAAAACAAATCCTTGGTACTTACAAGTAAAAAAATAAAACAAGAGTGTGAAGTATATCAACTTAATGCCAAGCTGAAGACAGGCACGCTTGCCTGTGTGTGATAGAGGCTGCTGTCTGAGTCGTATGCAATCCAGCCATTCTCTGCATAGAAGAATCTTGTGTCAGAGGGCAGGCTTCTGAGGTGTGCAGGCCGGCTAATCTTTTGGGTTCGGAATAAGCCAATATAACTGGCAGGGCCTGAAAAGCACTCATTTTTACACAGCTTCCAGCTAGTGTATGTTTATGCAGTTCAAAACCTGCACTTGCAAGATTGACAACATTCTTCTAGATTAATGCACAATATATAAAGAACCTCTCACTAGTTGTAATTATTTATTTTCTCAGCGCTTCAATTGCCAGGTGTGTCTGGTTTTATTGGCAGAATAAGTTTAAAGAATAACGTTGGACTAAAAAAAAAAAAAAAAAAAAAACAACAAACCCCCCCCAAAAAAAAAAAAAAAAAAAAAAAAATCATCAAGCCCCCCATAAAAAAAAGCGAATTCCCTTATTAATTTCCTAAAGGCGCAGTCATGTGACGGTTGGGGTCCCAAGCCTCCTCTCCTCATCTGTTTACATTTGGCAGGGTCCCTCTTCAGAGTACACATCATGCAGGGAGTGATGTGGGCACCCAAAGAAGGACCCTATTGGTGACAGCAACACTTCCAGCGGCCAGTGCCTCTCGCATCGCTTCAGAAGCAGAAGAACTACACGGGGGCAGTGAGGGGACCAGTCCCTGAAGATGTGCTTGCAAACAACACTGAGGAGTAAAGCTGGCCACACACTGCGTGCTGAAGGAAAAAATAAATATATCAGATTATTCCATCCATGCAGTTTAGAATCTCCTCTGGGCTGTGGTATTCAGACAGAGGCAGCTGATTGGCTGCAGACACTGTCGCCTGACATTTTTCTGACTAGCTCCTTTGCTTTTCTGACTGAAGGATGCCGAACAAAAGGGTGCAGACAGTGGCATTCACTGAACAAATTTTCAGCCAGTTTATACAGTGTATAGCCAAGCTAAAAGAAGAACTTTACCCATATCTTTGATATGACAACAAACACACCTTTAGGAATGTTTAGTAATGACAATCTACAGACACATACTTCTAGATAAGTGCCGGCTTTGTATTCTTTGCATTCCTTATTTCTCTTTTCTTCCCCAGTCTTCTGAGAGTGGCCATGTTAACTAAGGGCAGATTACTAGATCTCGCTTCACTTCCTGGATTTCTGGCACGTGACTAGGACATGTTATCACGCACATCATCTCAGGGGAGGAAAATGCCTTTCCCCGAGATCTTATGAGATTACAGATGAGATTTCCCAGCAATACTCTGCTGATGTAACCTTCCCAGGATGCAACACTTGGCACATACATCATTTGTGCCAGAAGAGGACTAGAAAGTAGATGAACTCCATTTGTAAGTAAATAAAAAACCTGTGTGTTTAACTAATGAATGTAATATGATCTTAAAATCAGCATGCAGAGCTGCATGTTGATGAGGTTTTTAGTAAAAGTCCACTTTAAGTTAAGTCATGCACAATGCCCTCTTTAAAGCTCAGAGTTGGGTTTTAAAGAGGGCTACAGAGAGTCACACCTTATTCTATTTAGTAGCAATGGACCCAGCCTTCTTAAGGCACCTCCGATGCTTGTGTCACACATACGCGGTTTTATGCAGATTAAGAAATGCAATTGTTGTGAATATGATATCAAGCAGTAGTAAGATTTAAAGCATTGGAATACCCTTTAAGTACTATATGAGAAAAGCTTTATATATCTCACACAAGTTATACTGCAATTATAACTCCTCTCATATGCAGTTAGTCCAATCAAGTCAAAGAATCTATATATACGCATATAATAACAGGTCTGGCCCATATTAGCTAATTGAAGATTACCAAAGGATCTTTAAATTTAAAGAGCAGTGATTGTGTGCCAATGAGTACCAACCCAGAGTGACCAGGCAGGTTTCAATCAAGTGGAGCCAGTAAAAGATTAATGCTGACTAGTGATTTCGTCTATGATTTATGTTGTATAATGGTTTATTTTTGTCTTATAAAATACACCTGTCGGTGTGTTGTCTTCCAACACTGAACCTGTAGGCTGTAACAGTGCAGCTAGATGTTGAAATGGGGTTTCAGTACTTACTTTATGTTTCTCTTCATACTGACGCCGGGACTCGGCCAGTTCCTCCTCTAGCTCTAAGAGAACTTCCCGCAGTGTGTCCACTTGATATTGTAAGGATGATTTGTCATTGTCTAACTGGGCATTTGTTACCATGGACCTTTTATACTTCTCCTCCACTTCTGCCAGCGAGTCCTGGAAAATACATGAGCAAGTAATATTAGAAACACATAATTCAAAGAAAAACAAAATGGTAATAAAATTAGAATGAAGTGAACTCATGGTTAAAACTGGTTATTAGTGCACCCCTGCATACAGACAAAGTGTTAAGCTAAGCTTCTTTAGTGTCCGTGTCAGGATTAATGCCACGCAAACCAGTACCTTCATCTCTTTTAGCCCTTGCATGTATCTGCCTTCTACATCCTCAATTTGTTCCTTCAACTCACTGATCTCCTGACAGAGGGGGAGAGAATGCACAGGGATGAAGCGGCAGACAAAGGAAGGTGTGAAAGAAAACAGAACACACACACACTAATGCTCCTTTCAACGAAAAGTTTAAATGCATTTCTACTGGAGATGAAGCAGAACGTCACACACATCTTCAGCCAGTGGCAGAAGCCCAGTAGAACTGGGTAAGACAGCTGTCTGCAGCTGGTTTACAACTCAGCCAACACAGAGAACCTACACAGTACAGATACTCCCTACATGACATCAGAAGAAAATGAGAACATTTACTATATTATAAAAAGGCAAGAAAAGAGCAGAATACAACACCCATAAAAATAACGATCATCAACTGAATACTTCACCACGATAGTCTTCTACACCGATACAGAATTATTTTTATTGTCAGATATAAAATACAAACCCTCTTAAGGGTCATGCCTTAAAAAAAAAAAAAGAATATTTAAAGGCATAGTCCACCTTTCCACTAAAATAACCCATGCATTCTAACATCCACGCTAAAATAAAATCCACCATTCAGATTGAGTAAAACAGGTTGTCGATGGCATACCTGTTGGCTGACCGCGGCCTCTCCTACAAGCTCCTAGGAGGATGGACCATCCTAATCCTGGGCAGACCATTGAAAGCACAACTAATACCCACCCGCCGCACCCCACAGTGACAAGCTCTTGGCGTCTTACCTAAACTATCGCTGTGCATTGTGCGCTCTTTCTCTCTTTGTCATAGCAGCAACTGGGCTCAGTGTTGTGAGACAGAGTAAGAGAAAACACACTGTGCAATCATATATTAGGACACAGCTATGAGCTCATTCTTGCGGCGTGGGGGACATGTTTCCAACAGTCAGCCCATCCTGCCATCTAGGAAGGACAGGGAGGATCCATTAGATTTAAAGTTTGTAGGACAGGCTTTGGAGAGGCCAAGGACAGCCTACACGTATGCCTTGGACATCAAGTCTGTTTTCCAGCACATGAGTAGTTGATTTTATTATAGTGGGGACATGGAATGCATTGGTTATTATAGTGGAAAAGTGAACTATAAATGAGTAACTAAAGCCATGCTGAGGGGCTTATTATATTGTTTGGAAACATTCATGATAAAAATCTTAATGCTGAAGGTACAAGTGTTTCATGAGTTCACTCTCCCTCCTATTTTCTTCTTACAGTAAAGTCAAATCAAAATCTAACAGGAAAAGTCAAACACTTGCAATGGCTGGGACACCGAACAAAAATCTGGTTTTTAATAGACACAAGGGAATATTCTAATCAACAAAATAAAGGGTTAGTGAGCTTTAGAAAGAATCCCATCATAAAATAATTATTGCTCCTAAAAGGACATTGTACCTACATCTGCTGTGGGGTTAAGCACAACCTATGGTACTTGTTTCACATGAAAAGAAATCTCTCTCTGTATGTATGTATGTATGTATGTATGTATGTATGTATGTATGTATGTATGTATGTATGTATGTATGTATGTATCCTTGTTTACTAAAGGAGTAAAACAGGTTCAAATTAAATTGGGTTTTTTTCACTTTGCAAATAATGTTTTTCTTAGCTTAGTGAATGTCGTGAAATTTCACTTTGCAAAGAATACCCAAATCACATGCAAGGACATTTAAAAAAAGTAATTTTTGCACAGGATTGGGTGAAAGAAGTCAGCACATCTTCCCCTCATTAAAGAAAACATTTTCTTGCAAAGGGAAAATCCACTTTGGAAAGTCAACATTCTTTACTCCTTTAGTAAATCAGCCACACATTATTTCATTTTAATCAGTTCAGCTGTCAGCAACAATTTAAAAGGAGAATTATGGGATGAAGCCGACCTGCAACACTGAAGCGGTCACAGGTCGGCTCTCTTGATGAGGAACTCACACACCACTGATTTCCAAGTTCCCTATCCTCTGCCTGCAGAGAGCAGTGACTGTTAGTCAGTCATTACTCCCCGCTGGGATTCCCTGCTCCCCCCTCCGTTTCTCCAGAGCTGAGTGGAGGAACGGACGGGGGAGGGGGTGGGCACAGCTGGCCCTGCCTCTAGAGAGGCAGACCCAGCTATCAATCAGCTAGCGGGGTGAACCTCAACAGTTTTGTCAGGAGACATTAGTATATGTCCTCCAGTGACCCTGAAGAGAACTATGGGCAAAAAAGTTTGCCACATAGTATTCCGTTAAACAAACCAAGTTAAAAAATAGGATTTTTTGAACTCACCGTAAAATCCTTTTCTCTGAGTTCATTGAAGGACACAGCCGAATCTTCATTTTACTGAAGGGATATATGACACTTACAGGAGTAGGAAGCTAGGCAGACAAAAAACAACAAAGCACAAACCTGGGGGCATTCCCTGCGGGTGGCTCAACCCCCCACTTGTTAGAGGTAGCTCAGTTACTAACAAAGCAGTAGAGAAGAAACAAAGGGCACAGACAACTCCAGAGGGGAGGGAGCTGTGTCCTTCAATGAACTCAGAGAAAAGGATTTCACGGTGAGTTAAAAAAATTCTAATTTTCTCTTATGTTCATTGAGGGACACAGCCGAATCCTCATTTTACGCAAAGGATGTCCCAAAGCAGTGAGAAATGAGGTGGGTGGGAAACCAAAGAGAACAAGAAAAACAGGCACCCACCAACTAAACGGCCGCCAGCAAAAGCCTTGTGGCCAAAACCGTTATCTGCAGAAGCAACAACATCCCATATAAATAGAAGAAAGGCATGCACCTTTGACCAGGTGGCTGCCTAACAAACCTGCCCAAAGATGAGAGAGCCCAAAGATGAGAGAGCCCAAAGATGAGAGAGCCCAAAGATGAGAGAGCCCAAAGATGAGAGAGCCCAAAGATGAGAGAGCCCAAAGATGCGAAACTACCACGGCTCTAACCACATCCAGCCAAGCAGGGCCAACACACAAGATCTGCCCCAAGGAATGCGAGTCAATGGACGCTGAAAACGAGCAATAGTCTCACATGCCTGAGGAATAAAATATACACCCCCAGACTGCACCGCCTGGCTAGCAATAGCCACACTATAAAGGCCAGCAACAGCAAGAAGGATTAAAATTTGGTCCTGACAAAAGATCTGGCCATAGAGTGAGCTGCCAAGGAACATTTGTGACCAGGTGCATCAGGTCCGCATAAAGTGGACGACGATATTATCCAGTGTTACCAGAAGAACTGGAATCCCTTCAACCTCCACCTGCTGCAGTAGCCACGAAGAAGCTTCAGGGGAGAAAACACATTGAGTGCATAACTGAACCATGCGACACCAAGCGTCCGCTGCATCTGCCCAAGGAACCAGGGCCCTGGACACTTACCTTTCATTCAAGAAGGGAGTCGAGAAGATCTGCATCCGGATCCCCTATCTTTGGTAGCTCTGCATAAACACCCCTTGAAGTAGGGCCTATTCCCCATGATCCAGCCCCTTAGTGAGACACTTCCAGCAAGCATCTCCACATGTACCCAGATGATAGACATATGTCCCGGGCAAGGAGATGTGCAACCGAACCCCAAAGGGATGCCCACACAGAAGCTCCGATCGTTTAAAGTTCCAAAACAGTAATCGGGAACCTGAACTCCTCCCTGGTCCAAAAGCCTTAAATCAGACCACAGCCCAGCCACTCCACCAGCCGCTGAGGCTGGTGAAAAAGCCCAGTAAGCACAGAAGCCTGGGAACACACAGCCGTAGGCATGGCAGAAGGGAACCTGGGGGAAAGGGACCTATCTAGTCAGCTTATAGGGCACTACATGAGGAGACGCACCCGGGTCTGCTCCCTATAACAACCCAGCAGTGAAAAGAGCAATACTTACCACTACAGATACCTTCTCTCACATCAGATTGCCTCCCACCAAAGTGGAGGTGCTGATAGCCAGGGGGACACAGTGACAAACCAACCCAGTGGCCAGTTGGTTACATGCGTCCCCCCTTGAGAAACACACAGGCTGCCTGGGATTCAAGAAGGGGCTGTCGCAGCATAACCCGCACATAGCTAAGGATCTGCATGCGCTCGTAGCCGGGCTGAGGAGACTACAAGGATCTATATTATCCAGCCGGTCGCCCAGCTCAGCTGTTGATTGGAGATCAATGAAAAAAATAAAGAAAAAATAAAGAACGAAGATCCCCAGAAGGAAGCAGGTCCTTACTGAACGCTAGACAAAAAACTGAGCTACCCCTAACAAGTGGGGAGTTGAGCCACCAGCAGGGGCTGCCCCCAGGGCTGTGCTTTGTTGTTTTTTGTCTGCCTACCATCCTACTCCTGCAAGTGGCATATAACCCTTCTGTAAAATGAAGATTCAGCTGTGTCCTTCAATGAATGTAAGAGAAATAACTTTTGTTTTGGACAAGAGCACAAATAATATACTAACCAGAGGTCAAGGACAGTTCTCTTGCCTCATAGATCTAAAGCCATACAATATTCATAGCTTAAAGAACCCTTTAATTCCCAGAACAGATATACAACAGAAAAGCTGCATACTTGTTCTACTTAGGGACCCAAAGAAGTAGAAAGTAATGGAAAGGTGCTTGGAAATAGCATCTTCCGAAAGAGGGGCCACTAACAGCAGCTTAAATATTTCTCCCACAACATATTTCCTTACAGTTTCACAATATAAAACACAACAAGGATATGGGACCTCCCAGCACTGAAGGAAGGGAGTTTGAAAATGGAAAACATTCCTCGCGACACTTAAAGAAAAAAATCCACTAAAAGTCCCTTTTCTTTCATCTCGTCAAGGCATGGAAAGGTTTTTACATGTATATATGTGAGGAATAGCAAGTTGTGTTATCTTGTTCCATTTCATTTGAGAGCCTCTTGTAAAGTTGCAGAATCCACTGTGCAGGGAGATTTGTGTTCACTACAGATGCTAAAAGACAAACAGACTGTTTGTATTTCCACACACTGCTCTTGCAAACAATAAAAAGGTTAAAAGGAGAACTATGAGGCGAGTAAAAATTACTCAGCTATAAAAGTTTGAGCCGACCTGTGACAATGAAAGTGTCACACGTCGGCTCAATAGATCGGGAAGTGAGCGAACACATACCATCACTCGCTCACTTCCCGATCATCTCCCTGCAGAGAGCAGTGACTGTCAGTCATGGCTCCCCGCAGGGATTCCCCCCCCCCCTCCCTCCTTGATCCTCCAGCGCTGACTGGAAGAACGGACGGGGGAGGGGGAGGGTACAGCTGGCCCTGCCTCTAGATAGGCAGAGCCAGCTGTCATTCACGCAGCTGGGTGGATCTCAACAGCATTGTCGGGATCCGTCCCGGCTGCGGCGGCCTCAGTATACAGCGAGCTGTAGCTCGCGATATACTGAGCTTTGGGTCACGGGAGGACGCTAGTATATGTCCTCCCGTGACTCTTAGAGAACTATGGAGGAAAACACTTACCCCATAGTTCTCTTTTAAGCATCATTTGCTATGTAGGGGTTAACTGCTTAGTGATATGTAGAACACCAGACTGTCCATCGCACTCAGAGATTTATCAACTGTTGGAAAATCTTGGTGAAGGAAGAAACCAATCCTTCCCTTTTCTATGGAGAAAAAGTAATAAAGTGCTCGCTTTGTGTGCATGGTGTCTCTTGGCCACCACCTAAGTGAGACATCCATGACCGCATAACTGCAGCCCAGTTAACAGTGCAATAAGGCAAACAAGCCTGCTGAGACTGGTGAAGAATGCTGCAGCTCACGTAACACAGAGTGTGAATAAAGGGGACAGGTGTCTGGTTATTTCAGCGAAAAATTTTGTGGTAAGTTGGAAAACTGAAAAGAACGATAATTGCAAAAACAAAAAGGCCAAGAAAAAGAAGAACATGACTAAACAGGTTAGAGATCAAGAGCAGCATCAAACAGGGAAGTCACAGAAGAGAGGCACTCTTTCGGATTGTCTGCACACAGCCAGCTACCTCCCACTAAACCAGAAATACAAGAGCTTGGAGGAAGCAGGTACAGCGTGTCTTCATTTATCTCTGTTTACATGCAGCAATTATCTAAAGATATACAGCAACATCACAGTCTGTGCAATATTAACAACTACAAACATGTATTCTGTAGATGGTAGAGGCAGACATCATGCATTATGAAAGTCACTGTATCGACTTTTCTACCAACAGCAGAAAAAGGGGTTTTGCCTGAAACTCAAAATTACAGAGACTCCTTAACTAAATATATAAGTTTACAGAGCAAGCAGGCCCAAAAAAAAAAAAAACTTCTGTCCATCTAGTTTAAAAAAAAAAAAAACCCACACCTTGCATCCTCACAGCCCCGAGGGCTGGTTCACACTATAGTGCTGTGCAAAGAGCGCAGTATCTATGCGTTTAGTGCATGCTATTACTAGGCTACAGGGTGACAATGCAGGAGCACATTTTGGAGAAAGGGATAGAGAGTGTTGTGACGGACCCCCGTACTCAGGATGAGTATGTCCGCCGCTGTCTTCTTCCTTGCTGAGGAGATATTGCAACCTGAAGATCCTTAGCTCCCAGTTTCCCCAGTCACTAGTCGAGGCTTGAGTGTAGGTGAAACAAACTCTGCTTTATTGAGCAACTGCACAAACTTTTATCAGCAAGTGATGAGATCAGATTATAATCCCATCACATCCCCCCTCCCCAGACAATCGGTCTGCTCAACACCACAGGGCTTCCCCTGCTAACGAGTTCCAGTACAATGGGAGATAACGAGGGATGGTGCTGATAGTCTTTTCCTAACCAGGTTACACAGTATAACGCACTCAAACATAACTCAACACCAATACACATTTAACTCATAAAACTGATCACCATGTCGTCACAAGTGTCACCCTAGAACAGGAAGTACCATAACAAAGACCCTTATGGTAGGATCACCAGGGATTTTTTTTAAAGAAAGCTGCATATTTAAAAATATAGAAAATTAATTATGAAAGGATATCACATTTTAAGGATTATATGAGATTTTACGTGGTTACATTTCCATGTACTGCAAGTGTCTTTTCCCACCTTCTCAAATACGTCACGCTGACTGCTGAACAGGAGAAGCTCCTATTGGTTCATGAAGTTGAACTTTTTTGTTTCAATTTCACACCTGCACATCAAAGGCAGCTATGCCCTGGCACATTGTCACATTAACGTAAAACTAATTTAAAAAAAACTACACTAGTAATGGGGTTGGCAGGGACAAAAACGACTGCAAGGAGATCTTCAGCACAGCACCCAGACTGTGTTGCAAGTACAAAAGGACATTTAGTCCTCTGAGGTCTTCCCAAAACTGAAATATTAGAGTTCGATTAAAGCGACACTAAACTCAGGAGTTAAATCTTAAAAATGCATTCAAGTACCTTAACTATTAACAAAAATGTATCTTATTTGTGCTGTAGATCCTCAAATCAATTCATGCTGACACACATGAAATTAGTCATCTAAATTTGAGATTGTAGTCTATCACAGGAGTGAGCTTGGAGCGGTGGCTACTTTACAACACACAGGGACCATGGGGAATAAAAGTAGCCACCCTCCAGAAGGAAGGACAATGTCAGCACCAATTCAGAGATGATTTGATGATCTACAGCTGAGTGATGCACTAATAAGATACATTATTGTTAAAAGTTAAGGTACCTCAATGCATTTTTTTACGATTTAACTCCTAATTTTGGTGCCACTTAGTTCTTATCTAACCAGTTTAATATACTTTTAATCAATCTTCCTGAAGTTCTTCTCACTGAAAATCTAATAAGCTTTGACCTGCATCAGGATTATTAGGAAGGGGAATTCCAGGTTTTAATTTTTCAGATACATAAATGCCTTTTTGGATTATGGTAAGTATACTGTATACTGCACAGATATGGAGCTTACCGATCTGCTTTTGCTTCGGTGAGGCACACATAAAAAGTACCCTATCCTAATAATATTCAATTACACAAAACGACTTACAACTGGTCGCAGCAGTCCCTCATCTATTACATTAATGTGGTTCCTACGAAAATGGAATACATTGCACAGGTCACAGGCTTAGTCTAACTCCCACAATCCCAAGCAATATAGTCCCCTATAGAAGACTAAGGTCCTGTGCCAACGGGCTTTTCTTTGCTTCCAGTGGGTTTTGCAAGGTCAACTCAATTCATTCTGAATGATCTTAAAATAATGTTAAAACGGATGTCATCGACATTAGCTCTAAGTCCCTCAACATGGATGCAATATGTCGCCAGCACACCCACAAACTTGTTTCAAAGTGAATAACTCTTTATACTTGTATGATCCCATAGAAAAGCAACGTTTCAAAATTGTGCAAGGACCCTTCCTCAGGCATGTGATGGCTCATGATCATATACCCGGAATGTTGCTTTTCTACGTGATAATATGATAATAGGCTTTTCACTTTGAAACAAGCCTGGTGATGTGCTGGCAACATATTTATGTGATATGCTGTGATCATTTGGGAGTCATTGCAGCACCCTCTAACTACATGGTTAATTCCAGTATGACGTGAATAAGGAATATGCTCCATATGTAATATACAGTATGTAAAAATGTATTTTTGTGGAAAAGTGAAGGACCCCCTTAACAAAAGACAAATACAATGTAAATGTGCAATTCAAGCCAATTATTTTTGAAAGGAAAATTATAACCTCTGACAGGTTATACTGCTATCTGGGACTCCATTAAAGAGATTTCACCTCACTTAGTGTCATGGTGACAATGATTTTACCAGAAGTGAGAGAAAATCTGCACCAGGGGCACCGACATAAATAAAAAGCTGACGGGGTTACAAGTCTTCTCCTACTATCTTAAAAATAAATTTAAAAAAACACATTAATCGATATCAGTGTTGGCGTACATTTTTGCTCTATTCCGGTCTGGTAAAACCACAGTCACTGGGATAGTGAGGGGGAATCTCTTTAATTTTAATAGAGCCCTGTGTAGCTGACAGGGATTCTAACCATTTGAGGAATCCAAAAACAGGACATACACTCTAACCTCTGCATGCTGTAACACAGAAAGGACCCCATCTGTCACGGCTCCCATTCAAGGAAAAAAAAATAGTGTACCAGAACATAGAGCATGGTAATATACAAATGCATCTTTACATAGGACTGCATGCATGAGACCAACAGAGGAGAATCTTACAAGGGGACCTGTGACACCAAGGAAGCTGCACAGCTGAGAACTCGGAATATCGGGGACAGGTGACTACAATGCTGGGTCTGAGGGCTGTGGGTTTATTAAAATAAGTGTTACTGTATGGAAAGTTTAGTTACACTTGTGCGCTCTTAAAAAGTAGTTGTGACTGATTGCAGCTACCTTTATTTCCCTGATAGAAGCCTCTGTATCTACAGAAATTGACGTATCTCCGCTGCCCCTTCGTGAGGATGTCCCACCCAGCGAAGCAAGTGTAGCTGCCGACAAGCTGGAAACAGGACGGCTACCCTAGAAGAGTAAAACAATCAGGATCTATGAGATATATTACATTAGGAAGATGATTTGTGAAATTCCCACTGTAAGAGACTAAAGAAAACTCTGATCTGCCAGAAAAGTAGAATATATAAAATGAAACTTCTTTATACAACCAAAATACATCAGCGTCAATCCTCAAGATAAACTGCATATTGTTTTTCTAAGAGTGTTTTTTTTTTCTTTTAATGCACTGGGGCTATAATACGTGGCAAAATCATGCAAAATATACTTAGCTGAGCTCAACTTTACAGCAATATCACAAATATTTCACACAATGAGGCTGCAACAGTGATATGGGAGAAAAGAAAATAATTCTTACCTTTTCTCCAAAGTCTTTGTCTGGTTTTTCTTCCACCTGTAATAGCCAAGAAAAATAAGTTCAACTTGCTGTTGTTCAACCATGAGGATTACATTCAGAGGTGACAATCATCGATTGTCCTGTAAACAGTCAATTATAAAATAGAATGTTAGTCACCATTCCAAGTTACATACTCACCATGTAGTTCTGACACAAACCATTGTTAAATAAAACAGGTAAGGCTGAATCCGCACCAAAGACAACAACAGTAAAGCCCAATCATTGTGCAGAACTGTTCAAATAAAAACATGCTAACCTCTGGAAATGCTAGTTTCCCCGTCTGTCATACTTACCCTATGGCTTTTATATTGGAGTCATCAGCTGGAACAAGCAGCAGATCAGAAGCTCTGAGTTCAGCCAGTGACGTATAAGTATGGGAGCCAGAGGCAGCTGGGCAACTAGCATTTTTCTAGAGGTGAACAGCAATTGCAGCCTTTGTATTTGTACAAAGTACAGTTTTACTTTAAGCAAGAAGCAGAATCTGTGTATGCAATGAGCAAAATAAGTGCATGCATACACAAGGTTTTTAAACAAGATTTACAGTACATAGATGATGTATAAAATGTATACCTAAAAAAAGAACATTGTTTTGCAAACACAGCAAACACATAATATATCTAGGACAGTGCGCACTCATGTCTCTCTACACCCGCAGACGCACTCACTCTGCTCATAGCAGGAACTGAAGCATCGTCTAAGTGGCTAAGCGAAGGAATACTGGCACTGTTGGACCCACGTCGACACACAGATGGACCAGGGGGCTCTGAGGACTGCATAAAGAGGACATTTTCAGCTTTTAGCACTGAATATGCATATTAGAAGAGCTTATCTACCCAAAATAATATTTCTATTTTGGGAGGATGCTGTTGGGTTAAATCACTCATTCTATTTAGATTTCACAGGCACTAAGGTTTTATTTTGCAGAAAAGTGCAGCAGAGCCAAAAATTCCAGCGACATGCCACACCTGGGCTCCCAAGTGATGCCCATTAAGGCCCCATTCACACTGAGCGATTTTTGCAGCGATATCGCTCATATTTCCGCGCTATATCGCTCTACGTAGCTTCAGCAATACATTTCAATGTAGCTGTTCACATCTCGTCGCTCAATATCGCTTGTAGATCGTCGCTGGTAGCTCGTCGCTCCTACATGACCCTTTTTTAGAGCGATTTTGAGCGCTATTGCTCCTGATTGCATACAGCCCAATAGGAAGATGTCGCTCAAAGTCGCGCGATTTCCATGTCGCTCAGTGTGAATGGGGTCTAACAGTTTGTGAGTGAACCAGTTAGCATCCACCCGTAACGCGAATCTGTTTGGAGAGACTTTGGCCTCTGAAGTAAAGTCTCATTTAGAGGCAACAGAATACCTAGGAAGTCCTTTCATTGCAGCTAAGCAGCTACGTTAATGCTTGCAGCACACAAATAAAGTGTGAACATACTGTATTGCTTACTACAATCCGTTCTCAACATCGATTTACACAACACAGGTAATTACATTAAAGTGACCATAAACTCAGGTGTTAAATTTTAAAATTGCATCTTATTTGTGCATCACTCAGCTGTAGATCCTCATATATCTCTGAATTGGTGCTGACATTATCCTTCCTTTTGGAGGGGGGGGGCTACTTTTGTTCCCCATGGTCCCTGTGTGTGTTGATATACTGTAGACACCGCTCCAAGCTCACTCCTGCGATGGACTACAATCTCAATTCAAATTAGTTAACTAAACATAGTAACATAGTATTTGAGGTTGAATAAAGACACCGGTCCATCAAGTCCAACCTATTGCATGTATGCATGTGCATCTACATATGTATGAGTTCATGTGTGATCTTATTCTTATGTGTACCTGTACCCCTGTATGTTACGGTCTCTGAGGAAATCGTCCAAACTTTTTTGAATGATTCCACACTCACAGCTGAAATCACTGCTTGTGGCAGCGAGTTCCAGACCCTAACCGCTCTGAGAAGAACCCCCTACGCCCCTTGTGCTGAAATCTTTTCTCCACCAATTTTAGGTGGTGGCCTCTAGTCTTTGTTATGGAGTTTACCATAAAAAGTTTATTGCTGATGTTGCTATCCCCGTTGAACATCTTGTACATCAGAATCATATACCCCCTTAATCTCCTTACTTCCAGTGTGAACATGTTTAAATTTAGTAACCTTGTCTCATAGCTAGTTTGGTTGCCCTTCTCTGGACTCTTTCCAGCTCAAGGACATCCTTTCTGTGGATTGCTGACCAAAACTGAACCGCATACTCCAGATGAGGTCAACCCAGCGATCTATAAAGTGGAAAATTATAGATTTGTCTCTACAGTGCATTCCCTTTTTAATACAAGACAGTACTCTGCTTGCTTTGTTTCCCGCAGCCTGGCACTGCAAGCTATTAGTCAATCTGTGGTCTACAATGACCCCCAGATCTTTTTCCATTTCTGACTCCCCTAGAAAACAAGTTATGTGTGGTACCTCGTGGTACCCACTCTTGGGTAATATGTTTCTTCTATCCACATTTTCACATTAGGATAAAACAAAAGGACCACAGTTGTTGTTACAGTAGGTGATCAGACAAATACAGCATGGAACAATGGTCCAAGGCTGGAGTATGGTCCACTGCCAAATATGAGTTTTAATCTGTTGCAGGATAGACGACTTACAAGAAGAGCCACTTTAAATATTTATACAAAAACGTATAGTAAGAATATGAAGACCCAAAGGAACGATTCTGTCCCTCCAAGAAATGAAGAGTATTTCAGGAAAAACATCCAGCAAGTTTCATTCATGCAATTTGCACATTGAATAAAAATGCATCTAGGTTTATAAACAAGTAATGAGGTACTTCAGTGCAGTACACCATTCAAAATAATGTATCTATGAACATGTTTAACCACTACAGAAACACGGACAAGGGTTAGTAAACTTAAGAACAAAGCAATTTATACAACTCATCACTGGCTTAAAATCTTGTTCTTGTTTCATAGGATTAGAAAGATATAATAGAAGTACAAAGAGGGATACATGGCATTTCAAACTTTAAATGTAAAGGCAACACCATGCACATTATTCTTACTACTGTCCACTACCGTCTCTTTACACTTGCCGCACTCATGTCTTACAAAAGCCCTGTCTATAGGAGGGAACAAATTAAAAGCAATTCTCACCACAGGGCTGCCACGGGCAGAACTGGCACGAGAGGAGGCACGAGATCCAGAGCCCAGGTAACAGCTGTACTCAGAGGGCTTCCATGGACAAGCA
The DNA here is from genome assembly GCF_000935625.1 of Nanorana parkeri. Lineage (NCBI taxonomy): Eukaryota > Metazoa > Chordata > Amphibia > Anura > Dicroglossidae > Nanorana > Nanorana parkeri. The sequence continues at coordinate 504,317 of NW_017306691.1, read as the reverse complement.
GAAAAGACAGCATGAGAGACAGTGTGGGAAAAAGAACATCAGAGACAGGAGAGAAACTGTAATAACACAGAATAATGGAAAGGCTGCATAGCAGAAAAAAAAAAAAAAAAAGAAGATACCCGGTCTTCTTATCACAGAGAGAACATGCAGGAGAATGATGTAAATACAATAACCTGAAGCATATTAGGAGGCTGTGACATTCATCTACCAGCAAATCTGGCCTAATCGCTACTGTCCAATCTTCCCTGCTATGACACCACAACCGACTAAAAATAACTGTGCAAGAGGTTACTAGAAATACAGCTTAGATAAGCCATCTCAGGGGATGGATTACAAAGCTATATCCAGTAGTCACAATGCTACCGCTGTAGTATTGTACAGTGTTTTCTGTAAAGCACCAACTAGAAGGTCCTGCAATAAATGAATAGGAACAAACCTAATGCAACTCTATAATTATAAACCTAACTATTTCGATGCGCTACTGAAGCAGCTGGAAAAGATCCCACATCAAATAATAAGAGGTTTATAGTGCTGCTTATGAACGTTTTATGAAAGGGACTTGGAAATCCTGTCACATACATCCACTACTCAATGCATGTATTTATTTCAGGTATTTATATAGCGCTGACAATTTACGCAGTGCTTTACATCCTATTCAGTTACATCAGTCCCTCTTCTCAAGAAATGTACAATCTAAGTTCCTTATCTTACATACATAGATAGATACACACATACGAGGGCCAGTTTAGTCCAGAGATAATTAACAAACCCATCCATATTATGGGCTGCCATTACTGATCTCACTGGATCTCAGTCTCTCATGCTAACCCTCTCGTCTCAGTACTTTGAGTCATTGAACTGGTATGGATGTATGTAAAGAGCTGTGTAAATTGTCAGCGTTATAGAAATGTGTGAAACAAGTACATATAAGCATGGTTCCAAAACTTTCCATATCAGCATACTTGTTTCAAGTTAGAGATTAAAGTACTGCAGCCAATGGGGTCGGCATAACTCTGAATTTGCACCCCATAAATGAACCACAATAAGCTGCATCATGTGACAATGGATGTCTGTGTACGACTTCCCTAAAAGTCTGTGGCATTTCACCCTTGTTGAGAAGTTTATATGGTTTAATTTTCATAACAACTGTAATTTAAAAAGAAGGCCATCTTACAACACGACAGCTCCGATAAGCCTACATCTAAATGACTGTATGCAGTACTTCTGCTGGATCTGTATTTAAGTCGATATTTATTACAGTCACTGTACAAGAGAAAAAAAAGCCAAGAAGAAACTCTCACAGGCCGAGAACCGGAAGAACGGCGGCTGTTATTGCTGACACCCTCATCATACAGCGACCCCTAGCACCAAGGAACAGAGAGCAGACAGTCAGATGGAAGCAATCATAAAAAGGGAGATACGGACAGGGAAAGGTTTCAGGAAAAGGGAAAGGAATAATGCAACTTAAAAAGCAGACAAATGTATAACAGCAGCAAAGAATTTGTGCAATAAGTGACCCACCCGCTGGGACCTGGAAGGCAGGGAGCTGCAGTTCAGAAGTGAAGGCTGTAAAAGGATAGAATACATTTAATAGATGCAAACTGTGCTGTGCTTAAGACTAACTTCACATATTGGCCAAATATAAACTCAATGATCCCCAGTCAGCCACAAAGTCACAAAGTAAGGCCTCATTCATATGGGCAGCAGACTTTACACCCTCTGAAAAGCAATTTAAGGTGGATTGTTTTTCAGAGACAGTCACCAACTGATTTACAGGTGTTGAGGAGGAGATACTGCCGCCTCCTGAATGCCCCAAAGGGATTTTGCATTGCAACACCAAGAAGTTTGCACATGGTTGTGGTGGTCCCATTGACTATACCGGTCGTGTTGGGCAAGCAGCACCACCTACCACCACCTGCTGTATAAAAATTGGCAGGTGTATGGTTTGGGGGGGCAGTAAAAACTTAGACGAACCACCAGTTTTGCTGCTCTTTCCCTGCCCGTGTGAGCAAGTCTTAATGGTGAACTGTAGTAACCCACAGCAACCAATCAGACATTACTTTCTACCTCAGGCCAGTGAAATAGAAAAAAATAGAATTGGTTGCTATGTGCTACTGCACTTCGCCTTGTTTAATACAGACAATTGTGCACTCGCCGTGGGTTGGTTAAATGCTGAAAGCAGAACTCCAGGCAAAAAGCTACATAAACAGCAGAAATACATATACAAGAATTCTTCTACCTGGCAAAAAACAATTGTAATTCTGTTCAGCCAGTTTTGGTATTGATATACTTCTGCTGCAATTAGAGCCAGCAGGAATACAACAATATTTCCATTGTATCTGTCTGTTTAGCGGACTATGAATGAGTGTCATTACCCTGGAGAAGTCTTCCCTGTCCTTTCCTCCACTTTTAGTCCCCGTTCACACCAAAAGCCTGTAGCTGGAAAAAGTATATGAGCTTTTTTGGGGAGCAGATTAGCGCGATTTGCCCCTTTTCTTATTAAGTCGATGGGGATAAATCACGCTGATCTGCCCCCCCAAAAAGCTCACATACTTTTTTTCCCCCCCAGCGACAGGGTTCTTTCTACACGCATGTGAACATGGGCTATAGAAATAAATGGGATTTCTTGTGCTGAGCTTTTCAGTGCTGACAAATACGCGCGACAAACGCCTGTGGTGTGAACAGGGACTTAAGGTGCCTCAATAGCTTCCCTTCGGCTACTAGTGCCTGAAATGGAATGGGAGATCTCCATAAAGCTGGCCATACACCAGTAGAATTTCATGCAACAACAAAAAACCAAAACACTTTGTTCAATTTTTGTCAAATGGGCTATAGTTTTTGAAATCGAAGAAGCAGGATGGAACATTTTTCTCAATCAAAGGAAGTTCTAACAGTGAATGTGGTTTTCATCCAGGAAACTACATTCACCCCAAAAGCTAAATGTAAAATCAAAGGAAAGTCAATACGACATTTGTAAAGTCTCTGATGGCATTACAGAATGTTCGGAGGAGATTTTTCGTACGAAGATCTACCAATGTATGGTCAGCTTTACAGAGCCATGGTCAGTTTCCAGGCTGAACTTGGCTGCAAAGAGGATTATAGGAAGATTGTAGAAAGATATATTTCAGTCATTTATACTAGCAATGTGTTAAAATACATTAACTGAACTTCTAATAAAGTAGTAACTGGACTAAAATGGTGTTATGTTTTTTGTCTGGAGTTCTTCTGTAACACAATTGTCCAAACTCTACTAATACTTTAGTGTGGCTTGTATAGTAAAACAGTCAGTCATTCACTGCATGCTAATGTTGGAATCAAATGCATCTACATTTTAATTAAAATGAAAAACATATGAAAGAAAGAATGACAGGGAACATAAGAGAGAGCAAGGAAGAGTGAGCAGCACAGAAAAAAGAAAGATGCATTCATATGTGAGATAAAAAGGGGAGAGATATGGAGGGAAACAGACCCGACTTCCATTGTGCACTGATTGCTGCTGCTGCTTGGAGGAAAGCGGAGCACTGGCCAGGCTGAGGTCAGAGTAATAAGGGCTCTGCGTATAGTGGAGACAGGAAGAACCATGAAAGATAGAAGCTGTTCACGCACAGAAAACAGAGAGAACTTTAACCTTTCAATTGTACCACACACTGACACTTCACAACACAGCATGTATATAAAACAAGCGTTGCTTGCTAATGCTTTTAGTTAGCAATCAAAACCATGATATGCACTCCCATTAAAACATTTCTATTCAGGAATGGATGTGAATGGCCTGTGTGAAGTGTAAAGTCATATGAAATCTGCTGGCTCATAATAAATAAATAAAATGTAATTATCTTCTAAAGATCCTTCAGAATTAAATATTTAATTATACAGCTATCCTTACATTTGTTCTAAAAATAATCATGCTCCAACTGCATGCATGTAGTCCAGTTTCCTTCAAGTACAAGCAGAATAGATACTGTACGTTACATTATTCAATATATTAAAATCATGGAGATCTAAATTAAAGAGTGTATGCAGTAACATTAAAGAGAACAGGAACAGATGAGCAGGAAAAGCTTTGCTCTTTATCAAAGTAACCTGTCATTTGTCTCCTATAAAGCTGTGAAGGATGACACGTTGTCTACTGTCAGGTTATTGTTCTGTCAAGCTTTGTTTAGGCTTCATTGGCTTTGGCCACTTGTACTAACCCCTAACCTTCGGAGCCTGGGTGTGTGGGAAAACACATTATTATAATTATACCTGCTTCAAAACTGTAGCAATAAAAACTGACATCTACCTCCTCCCTACCTATAATACTGCTGAAAAATAAGGAACACTGCAAGAGATACAATATGGTTCAAGCTGTTCATATACATTACAATGCAGTCTATTGGTTGCAGATTTAGACAAAGCAATTTCTAAATTATTTTAGGTAATAAAGATACCAGATTATCTACAGATCAGGCTCATTTTATTACTCCTCTTCCGATGGTCAGAGTGTGTATGGTACACCTTCCCACCAGAGAGTTATCTGCTCTAAATCACATTCAGGTATAATGGAAAGTTGATTGTTGAAGGAATGGAACTTCATGGGGCTGATTTATAAATCTTCCATCCAGCTAGGAGCATTGGAATTTCCCTTGCTCCTCAGCTCTAACTAGTGGCGGTAATGATGTGCGAACGGAATTCTCCCAGCTATACGCAGGGCAGAAGATTTACAGATGACCCCCCATGTGTAGACAGCTTCTAAACAACCATTTTATCATCCCCCGGCATACTATGGTCAGCTAGAATCCACCCAGAGCGCCAACTGCAGCAAATATGTAGTCTCAGACAGTCCAATATGCAGGTGCAATGGCACCATAAAGTTTACATGGAGAGAAGATGATCTTTGTCCAATCCATCTCTTTTTCAACTGGATCAAAACAGCATCGAATGTCTCTAGCAATAGGTGGGACTACTTCCTTGGGGGCAAGGCTGCATTAATGGGAGAGGATTTATAACTTGTTTAACTCTTATTCCTTCCCCCAAAATAAGCCAACATTCAATAACATAAACCTGTATAAATGGGACAAGCTGAACATACATGTTTATGCGACAGTCGGCTATAGGGTTGCAACCAACTAATCAATAATAATAATAGTTGTCAACTATTAGTAGTTAGTTGGATCCCCTAGCTCTCTCCTCCATGCTGGGAGGAGGGCACAGCAAGCAGTGGGCGGGTGCAATAGCCAGCTTGCTATTGCAGTTTGAAATGGCCAATAACAGGATTGCTATTGCACCCGCCTACTGCTTGCTGTATTTACATTCAGCTGCTGTCTGTGGAATCTTGCCACTGGCAGCTGTCATTCCCTGGCTGAAGCTATTCAAGTGCCATGTACTTACAATACAATTATTAAACAGAAATTATAAAAAGGTGGGGAAAAAAGTCATTTTCAGGCTGAAATATTCTGCTGACGGAGGTGTGTTGCAGTGCTATTCAGTCCGAAGGCACCCCAAATGCCTCCCACCCACATTGTGATTACCTGCATGAAATGCATGGTACCTCAATGCCGTGTGTCCCAGTGCAGTGTGATTGCAAACAAATTGTGCATGCAGTTTTTCCTGAAGTAAACTTTGTAACACTTCAGTTGTCTATTTTATTTTAAATTAAGGGTGGTCTCTATTTTTATTTTTTTATCTGATCAATCAAGAATATAAAATCGGCCAACTAATGAATTATGAAAATAATCATTAGCTGCAACCCTAGTCGCGTGGCAGAAACGCTCCCAGGGCACCATATTGTGCCTGCACATCTGACGGTCTTCATACATCTATGCCCAAATTTTAGGTACACAGCAAATTCCAAACAATATCATATAATATTTAGCTGCAGAATAGTTATTTACCAAATAACACTGGTTAAATACATACAAAAAACAGCATATTATATTCCAATAAAGAGCTGCTAAAATAAATACACACAGCCATCAACACCTTTACCTATATTTCTTGCAGCATACAACTATGTCAGTGCCTTCATCTTCAAAACACATAACAGACATTATAAATGTCTAGTTAACATGATTATTGAAGTCACAAATAATGCAGCACAATTAGTATTAATTGTAAGTATATAATTAATGTATAAGCTCTGGCATTAAACTGTAATTGACCACACATTAGTGTGTCATGTTAGAAGTGTGTAGATCCCATGCACCAGCTCCACACTGTCTAAACAAAAGCTGTAAGCACGTAACCAACCGTTGCCTCATTTCTGGGTGCCCCCCTGGAGGACTGAAAAGTCTCCCCACTTCCCGTGGAGCTCTATGGGTAAAGAAGGATAAAAATGAGACAGAGGACATTGGCTATTCCTATTAAAATGATAATATAAACTTACTAAAAATGAACAGATACCCTAACATCAGTGTCCAAGACTGAAAACTAAAGCTGGCCTTTACTATCACCACTTATGTCCAACCCAAGTATATAGAAGGTCACATGCTAATCTTAGACCGTCTACTGACCCTGCTGGACTTCCTATACTGTGATGGTCCAAGTAATTCATCCTCGTAACCATTGGTCTGTTAGAAAAAGAAAGAGAAGGACTAAAGTCATGGAAAAACAGTAAAGAAAAATCACACAGAAACCACAAACGTACATAGCAGGACAAGAAAGCATGCAAACATTAGGAGCCTCATTTATCATCTTGTCTTAAAAAAAAAAAAAAAAGAAGTTCTTTCAGTTTATTTATAAAAAAATAAATCTGCATTTATAGCTCACCCAAATCCACAGCTGCATGCAGGGCCCAAAGTGGTTTCAATTCATTGGCGATTGCTTTGTATTGGTCAGCATTTCATTTTGTGGCACAGACCAATGAAAGCTATAACTCATCCGCCCAGCCATATGCTAGGTCAGGGGTAGCCAAACTCCGGCCCTCCAGCTGTGGTGAAACGACAAATCCCATGATGCATCTCTCTCCGGGAGTCCTGTCTGTGGCTGTGAGAATCTTGCAATGCCTCATGGGATTTGTAGTTCCACCACAGCTGGAGGGCCGGAGTTTGGCTGCCCCTGTGCTAGGTGAATGCCATTCGCACAGCATTTTTACCACTAGATGGAACCAAGGAGCATGCGCCTTATACTCCTTAGCTCCATCTCGTGGCAGGAATGCCATTGCAAACAGTATTTATATAAAGTTATAAAAAGACCCCTAGTATATTCTAGATTTATTTTTGATCCTTGTAGTACTCTGCCAAGGAAGCCCCAGACTGGAGCAGCACTGAAAGTTGGACAAACTTTACTGCATTGCACAGAGCTGGAGATCAAACAAAGTCATATCTTTAGACCCGTTACATCTGTTAGACATTAGTTGGCAAATTTTACCAACAACCAAAAATTGGAACAGCCTACGTAAATAACCATTCAATTAAAATCTAGTTAATGCTGAACAAAGTTGGACTGTGTGGCCAGCTTAGCTCTGGGAGCTGGATGAATGGAGGAGAGAGCAGAGTGATTAAAGGGCTTGCGTTATCAGTAAGGTGATACTCCTTCACTGTCCAAGCAGCAGGCTGGGGGCAGGTTGGTGACCACGCTGCACTGTGCAATTGCAGTGGAGAAAAGCAAAGTCAGGGATCTGGCTGCGCTGCCTGACAAGGGTGCCCAAATCACAAGGCTGGCTTGAAAATCATTTGGTAGGTAAAGCAAGTCACATATACAGTATGTACTTCAACTGTGTGTATGGCTTCTATCCAGGTGTTCAGTTTTAAACATACCAGTTATTTAACAAGCCTCCCAAAAAAAAAAAAAAAAAAAAAAACAAACAAACACACACACACACACACACACACTAAACACTTAGGCCGGGTTCACACCTAGGTGGCATTGGTTTTGTGTGCGCGTGTTCAGCGTGCGGCTATTTGCACGTTGTGCACATTTTCATGCATGTTTTTTATGGGCGTACATGAAGACTCGTGTTTTGACTGGTAGCTTATAAAACATTAGAGGCAATGGACGAGCGCGCATACAAATGCGTGAAAGCGTGCACGAAAATGTGCAACAAGCTTCTGCCGCATGTTTTCGAGGGTGTTTCTATTGAAATCTACAGGGCAAAAATGCACTGTTAACTGCCCAAAGAAGCTCATGTACCTTTTTTGGGCGTTTTGCTTCTCAGGTGTTCACAGGGGCCATTGGAAATAATAGGATTTCTTGTGTTGGGCATTTAAAAGCGCTTTTCTAACTACTCAAAAACGCCCAGGTGTGAACCAGGCCCGAAGACTGAGAAAAGGAAAAATTGAGGGTGTGCCATAGCTGCTTACGACCAATGTGGACTTCTTCACATGTTACAAGCTGTATGTAGTACCTGATGCTTGAGTAACTGGTAGGACACACTTGGATTACAATAGCAGAGCAAGAATCACATGCATTACCTCTCCATTAACAATGCACACAACACTTAATATACATATAGAAAGACACAGGGTACTAACCCTAAGACTGCTTCTGCTAGTCACAGACATGAGATCATCATCATCTGAAACCTGAGGGTGGAGGATAGGGCCAAAAAGCAAAGTCAAATTAACATGAACAAAAAAGGGGATTGAAAACTTGTCAATGATAGAGCAATGCGACTAGCTATACAGTAAAACAATACTTTGGTTGAAGGAAACTTGGAAGAAATAAACAGACAGAGGGTGCCATTGCTGAGCTTTTTACTGAAAATTTGAATAGCCTGGCTATCATTTCCATCCAATGGCTGTAATACTTTAACTTCATTGGTCACATTACGCAGCAAGTATGGAAACCAAAAGACAGAACAGCAACTAGCCTCTTCAGAAGAAATTCATCATGGCAGCTACATATCAGTCTGTTCACAGATCTTCTTGAAGCTCAGCTACTTAACAAAATATTAAAATAACCTTTGCAAGCTTACTTATTCCAATGTTGCACTTGTGGCAAAATGTGCAAGTTTACTAGCTCAAGTGCATACAAAGTTTTGTGTCTTTCACCCACAATAAACATTGCGTGTTTTCTATTCTGTGCAAGATTGAGATACTGATACCATCGTCGCACTCCATGCCAGGAACTACAGCTAGTTCCTGTACATAATGCCAATAGTGCTTACGTTGCTGTACATAATGCCAATAGTGCTTACATCTGATAAAAGGTGTGCTGAACCAACCTAAAAACAGGAGGCATAAGGTTTCAAGGTATGGATTCTGGATGCAGCGCTCTATCATCCGCGGTATCCTTGAGAGTCCCCAGAGTTGTCTGAAGAGTGAGATCACCACACATACAGTGTAACTCCAGTCAATTTTTATTTCACACAACAAAAGATCACAAGAAAAAGCCAGCATGTTTTGGGGTCTTAAGCCCCCTTTTCAGGGCATACATGCTGAAATTAAATATAGAAAATACTGGATACAAATTGTAAAACAAGGTTAAAATAATGTTCAATCGGGTCACCAGTTAGCCTGACTAACAAGCCAAATCAATAGGGATGCATTTATCTATCAGTACATCCTGGGAAATCAGAAAGTCGGCTTCCTGATCGCCTGGGAAGCCAGCTCCATGCGGTTTGCTTGAGAAGCCTGCTTTCCAATCGGCATGGATCCAGCTTCCCGGCCAATCAAGTAATTACTTACCGTTCGGCTTCCTGATTGGCTGGGAAGCCAGCTCCATGTTCCTTCACAGCACTACCGGTCAGAGGAAATCTCCTTCTGACCGAAAGTTCCGGTATCGGGGGTAAGTATCGGAGCATTTGGGTGAATACTTGCCCAAATATACGGTATCGGTGCATCCCTACAAATCATTATTTTATCCATGTTTTATACAGTAATTTGTTGTCCAATATTCACTTTTACTTCCAGCAGCAATACCCCAATGGAGGGGAAATGTTGAGCCCATGAAAAGCATTCCCTTTTTCTTGTGAGGTATTGTTGTGTGAAATAGAAATTGACTGGACTCACACTGTAAAGTATTGACATGCTCTGAACAAGCAGTAAAAGCACTTTAAGGAAGAACTCCAGTTAAAAATTGTATTAACCCTTGCAGTGGGCCTAACCCCCCCCACTGCAAGGGTTAACTGCTCGTTTTTGTCAAGGTACTAAAATAATAATTAAAAAAAAAGGGCTACTCACCGCACTATCTGAGCCGGCTCCCTGCCTCTGTGATCACTGACTACTCCTCCACTGCACAGATGAACTGCTCCTCACGTCTATAGACAGTCTATGCACAGTGTATAGAGTGAGATGACACCCACTGCAGCAGAGAGACACTTGAGACACCGCTCTAAGAAACAGCCAGCTCGGGTGGGGAGTCATTTTTTTTAGCACCTAGATACGAATGAGCATTTAACCACTGCAGTGCAGGGGTAGCCCCACTACAAGGGTTACTTCTTTAAACAAGCCCTGATTAATGTATGTATGTATGTATGTATGTATGTATGTATGTATGTGTATATGTATGTATGTGTAAATATATATATCTATCTATCTATATAGAGATATATCTATCTATATAGAGATATATCTATCTATATAGAGATATATCTATCTATATAGAGATATATCTATCTAT
>NW_017306691.1:489884-493711 GCF_000935625.1 Nanorana parkeri | reverse complement strand
TAGATAGATAGATAGATATACATATATACACACACACACACACACACACACATACATACATACATACATAAATTTATCGAGTAGAAATTTATTTTCAAAATGCGCAAGACAGGTAGTGAGTTGTAGAATAGATCGTGGCAGCCCACTAGCCCTCTAATGTAAACAACCAGCAGACATTTCTAAGCTGTTTTTTTCAGAGTATTTGTTCTATCTTTGAGAATCTTCAAGCTTAAAAAGGAGAACTATAGATGGGGAGGTGAGCGAACACATAACGGCGTTCGCTCACCTCTCGATCCTGTCACGGCTCTCTACCGTGACAGGGGAGGGGCTGGATTCCCCCCTCCCCGCTCCGATCCGCCAGCGCTGACTGGCGGAACGGACAGGGGAGGGGGCGGGTACAGCTGGCTCTGCCTCTAGATAGGCAGAGCCAGCTGTCAGTCACGCAGCTTGGCGGATCCAGACATAATTGTCTGGATCCGCTTCAGCTGTGGCGTCCCAATATACTGAGCCTAAGGTGACGGAAAAGCCTTAACCCCATAGTTCTCCTTTAAATAGCTTCACATTAAAAGCTGCTAGAGAGGTCAGTGATGTTGTGTAAGAATGTGTATACAGGAGTACATTTAAGGCCGTGACACACTGCACGCGAAGCAGCGCGGAGCGGGGGCGCGTTGCCTTTGCGAGCAGTGTGTCATGTAATTTTCTGCTCGGCACCTCAGCTTGCGAGAGCTCGCGGAGCTGAGCGTGCCGAGATGAACAATTTCAACTTCAGCCAATCGGCTCGCGCATATAAACCAGCGCGATGCGACAGCTGGCAGGTTGTTACAGACGAGCCGATTGGCTGAAGGTGCTGTCAATCATCTGACTGCACTCAGCTCACACACTGCACGCAAAGCTCCGTGCCGGATAGCTTTGCTTCGCTCTGCACGGCTTCGCGTGCTGTGTGTCACGGCCTTTACTAATGTCGTCCTGTGACCCAAAGTCAAAGTCAACACATAGCATGCTACCGCCCACCCGCTATATGCTGACAGCACAGAGCCACACTGCAGACAGGACAGATCCCTACAATATTGTCAGGATCCACCCTGCCCCCCCCTTCCCTGTCTGTCCCTCCAATGAGCACTGGAGGAAAGAAGTGGGGGCTGGGAATCCCAGCAGGGAGCGGTGACTGAGTGGTGTTGCTGCTCTCTGCAGGGAGGAGACTGAGCTGATCCAACAGCGGTTATATGATTGCTCAGCTCTCGGTATAGAGCCAGCATGTGACAGCTGCAGTGTCTCCTAATGTATTGGGAAGAATATATTTAACTCTCACAATTCTTCTCCATTAATCTGTGTGAAAGATGGCAATTTCATGCATATAATAAGGTAGGACTACCGAAGCAGCCACACACATAGGTTAACATACAGTTGGTATAATATTAATCAAGTTGTTATTATTATAATGCATCATTCTTGGTTTAATGTGTAGTAGAGTAATGGCGACAGCCAAGCTTTACTTAAAACCCACGTGGCTAAAATTGGAAGTATAAAAAGGAGAAATGTACAGGACGATCATGCAGTTTCAGCATTGAAGTGCTTTAAACCTGTTCTACAGATCAGTAGGTTAGAATGGTTTACATAATGGTGCACGGGTAAAGACTGACCTGGAGATTCCTCCGTGGTCTGTGTGAGTATCGCTCACTATCTTCCTGGAAAAGCATGGCAGGGACAAGAGAAACACATGAAGCAGCTCACAGCAAGGCAGATAAAACACACAAGAGACAATGGGAGGAGAAAGGAAAACACAATCCAATGGGGATGGGGGCGTGGGAAGCTGGTAGGGTAAGGACAGGTTTTAAAATAGAAATGATATAATAAAAGATGAGGAATAAATTCACATGCAGTCCACTCAGCAATCCTACACTGAGCAGGCACACAAGGGCTAAACAGCATTTTTACAGAATTTAAAGACCATCTGCATAAAAAACACTTTTTAAATCTTGCAGGAAGCCCACCGGGAAGGTATTGCAAACATAAATTCACAAGAATTCTCAGTCCAGCCACAGGCCTTAGGACTTGTTCACCCCATAAATCGTGCGTTCCAGAGCGGTCAGCTGCTGAAACGCAATGTATCACATCCCGGCCGGCTTCCTGCCTTGATGGGGCGTGGCTGCGGTGCCATTGACTTCAATGCACTGCCACGCACCCCCCACCCACAGTGTGATCGATCGCACCAGAACGAGTGGCACATTTTTTTGGGCTATTTTCATTGCATGTTTCTCATGCGTTTTATTGCTTTTTCCTGTGTTAATGTTTTCGCCAAGGAAGCTAGAAAGATAAAAAATAGTATAGGATGCTAGGGGATAGGGGCTTGTTGTCATGCACTAAACGCACAAAAATGCATATTACATGTGCTCCCATTGAAGTATATGGGGCTACAAGCACACTATTTTTAACGTTACCATTTCAAAATTGCAGAAGTGTGTTGCATAAGTGTGAACAGGTTAGGAAACAATGGGTTTCCTTTTGTTGTCCATCGAATCGCTCAGGTGTGAACAGGGACCAGAGCTGCACTCTCACTGCGATTAGAGGCGTTTATACGAGTTTAGAATGGTTTTCCCATACATGCATCTAATGATTTTCAATGCATCTATTCACACATTACGTTTAGACTAGCGTTGCACCGAAAATAAAAATTAAAAACCGGAAAAAAAAAATGTCCGTTCAAAACCGAAAATGTTTTTTTATTTTGGGGATGTAGATCACTTCCATTCATTCATAATTAAGGATATAGTCAACATACTCTGTCCTCAATTATTTACAAACACTCAGCGATCACAGATTACTGAGTGTTTGTACTCACTCTCCTGCCTGACAGCTGTCACGGCCTCCTGTGACAGCGCTGGTTGTCTCTGCTCACACACCGCTCTGCGACAGGAGGCTGAGCTGTGTGGAAGTAGAGACGCCAGCCACTCGCAGCGCTCTCCTGTCACAGGCCGCTGAACGCTGCAGGAGTTTCTCTCCTCCCGCTGGGACACAGAGCAGCGACCATCGGGGAGGAGAGAAAAAACGGATGCACCACTGTATCGGCCAGAAAATGGCACTTTCGGCAGTATGCCAAAAGTGCTGTTTTCCGCCGATATGTTTCAGCGGCCGATGTATCGTGAATCCATAGTTTAGATGCTTTTATCTGCAGTCAGGTTTGTCCAGGAATGAATTTTAACTCCTAAACGCACTATAACACATGTAAACACAAGATGCATTTAGTTGCTAAAATCTCATTGGCTACTTTAATGGACTGTTTCAATGGACAAAGGACAGATGCAGCTAAACCCACATGCGTGTAAACATGCGTCATTTTAAAAAGCATAAACAAAGCATCTAGCCGGACAGATTTTGCAGGCAGATCTCTGCATAAAAACACCAGTGCCAAGTGTGAATGAGCCTTAGTGTTACCAGCAGAATAAGTGTTTTCTGGTTCTAAGGTTTGTACACTGTTGCTTCTTCATGGCAAGGATAGGACCAGCTTCCACAGTTGCCTTCTCATACTTACAATTTTTTGAACATGCATTCCCCGTACTGACTGCTTCTAACTCTAAAGCAGCTCACAAGGTTTATTAAACACAACACACAGGGATTGTTTGTAAAAGCCTACCATCCATTGCTCAATGTCACCCCACTTGGCATCCAAACCATAATATTTCTGAAGGAAGAAGAAAAAGTGGCAGATCAGCAGGACTGGTAAACATCAAAGAAAAGCACGCCACGCACAGCAAAGCGTTCATCAATATACAGCATTCCATGCACTAGTTGTCAGGTCAAGCTTTGTCAACAGAAAAACACTAAATATA
>NW_017306691.1:479450-489701 GCF_000935625.1 Nanorana parkeri | reverse complement strand
ATATAATATTGCATATGTCTGAACTAGATTTGGCACATCACAGTAAAATATATCACTTACACATAAAACCTAAGCCTGAATTAGGTCCGACATCCCCAAATAAAATCTATTACCTACATATAATGCCTCAAAGCATGCAGTAAAATCCTGTGTGAGGCAACTGTTATTTGTATGGCCGGTACAGAACATGCTAGGGGATGCCACTTAGATCTTTAGAATATTAGGTTAAGGGACAAAACATTCTAAAACTGTTAAACAACATCAATACAAAAATAAGTCACATGCCAGACACTAGAAAACAGCCATCCAGTCATGTAGGGAATCCCAGACATATACACAAACATTACCTTCTGAACCTGGTAGATCTGTATAGAGAGAAAAGAGAAGAGTCAGAAAGAAGCAAGCAGAATTATAGTGACAGAAGAGTGCAGCTGAAGGGGAAAAAGTCATTACATGCAGTTTGTGTACACAATACCCAACTAAAGCTACAGCTTGTCACTTTCTGATGGGATTGTTACATCAATCGTTACTCCGTCATTGTGTATCCAGCTAGTACAAGTAAACGTTTTCAGTATAATACCTGAAGAGCCAGCAAGCAGAAAGTGTTAATAAGAAAGATTTGTCACTGTTGCCCGAGTTACAGAAAGAAGCAGCAAACAAACTCTCCAGGAGACGGATCTCTCTAGTGTTATGAGGTGTTTAAATCTGTGTGGTATAGACAGAGTACCTCCTCTCTGGGCACCTGCTGGATCTCTGGCAGAGAGGCCTGGAGACATACAATCCGTAGAGAGGGGGTGTGGGCAACCTCTGGGCCTCCAACACTTGGGATTGGCAGCATCAAGAGTACAATTTAGGTCAGGCTGGCACGTGACAACCCTACAGTATACCACCATGTCTGTGATTTGAGAAGAGTTACCCGGCTGTGCTGCCGGATCCTGTTACAAGTAACCGGAGCTAGACATGTACATGTAGGTGTTGTGGATGTGCCAGGCCGTCCATTTTCAGGACTGTAGTAAAGAAGCACACAATAGCTACTTTGTAAACTCTTCATTATATTCACTCCATGCTGACAAATCCTCCTGACACAGGTCAGCAGTATGTGCAATGCCAGCCTCAAGGCTCTGTTGCATGTGAAGAGAATACAGAGATCCCCAGTCTGCAAGGTTTGATACAGTTACAAAACGGAGTGTATAAACAAAGGTGACATTTCTAACCACCCAGACAGGTCTGAGCACTTCGATCATGTTACTGTCAGAGCCAACAAAGACAGGTAACACTGCTCCTTCCCTCTGTCTGTTTACTCAGACATCCAACTAATGATTTAAGAGGATCAGAAAGGAGGGGATGTGAGAGGAGAAGAAGAATGCAATAACACTGCAGCAAGAATCAGCTTTACACTACCAATCTCCAACCATTTACAGAAATATCTGTAAAATATAAGTCAAGGCAACTGGACTTGCTGTATTTTTCTTGAAGACGTTTCACTGGTCATCCAACCAGCTTTCTCAATTCAGAATGACTTGTACAAAAAATTATCTGGGAATAAATATGGTGGATGTCGCTCCAATCCACATAATCTCCATATTCACCATATTTATTCCCAGATAATTTTTTGTACAAGTCATTCTGAATTGAGAAAGCTGGTTGGATGACCAGTGAAACGTCTTCAAGAGAAATACAGCAGGTCCAGTTGCCTTGACTTATTTTTTTACAGATATACCATGACCTGAATGAATGAGACCCTTCAGACATTAAGGGTTAGTTCACACCAGAAACTGCATCACAATTGCGTGAGTTGCATTGCGATCCGTTTTGATACGTTTTTGATGCGTTCCGATGCATTGGTTTTTTTGAACTAAAATGCTAAATTAGACAATTAGGTCACTTCCTTTTTCCTGTCAGAGCATTTCCTCCGTTTGTTTTGGAGCTCAGACATGCTTGCTTTGTTGGCAGGCATGGTGATAGTGTTGGCTGTACCTACAAAGAGGAAGTCCCTGGATGCCTGAGGAAGGGACTTTTGCTGTTCCGAAACGTCGCTCTGATGACGTGACACCTATGAAGTCAATAAACATTGACTTTTCTACATGCTGGAGTGCTTGTGACCTTTTTTGAATTTTCTGGATTTATTCTGCGGAGGCATCCGCGGTCATTTCCGCACCCACCCTACAATTTGGCGACTGCATCACAACTGCATATGGTGTGCACTAACCCTTACAGAAAGAACCTGGCCGGGTCAAACCTGTGATTAGAGCAGATTTCTGAATGATAGAAATGCATGCAACTGATTCCCAATGGTATTATTTACACTCTGCGTTTACCTGCGTTTGTCTGCATCTAATTTAGCGAAAATAGAATACTGTGCGCCCAGAATCCGATTAGAAACTCTAAGTGCCCATTAACACCAAGTCTGGAGCAGATGCAGAGCATTTTCAGAACGCATCAAAAACACATCCAATAGTATTTTGGGCTCTAGTAAACAACAGTGCATTCACTTCCAGTGCATGTGGAAAAACTGCAGCAAGCACTATTTTTTCTGCTCAGTAAACACTCCGGAACGCATCAAAAAAGCATTAAAACGCACCAGAACCCAACCAAAAAAAAAAAAAAAAGCTTCTGGTCAAGTCTGATGATCTAATCATCCCTGGCTGTGGAAAGGAGTGACCTAATGGTCTGGTGATCTTGGAGAGCAGCCATGGCGGACAAATATTGTGGCACAGACCGGTTTGTCACCATGGTAGAAGAGTGTCCGGAGTGATCTGATCCCAGGCACACTCAGTACAATAATAATAGGAGAAAAGCTGATCAATGGAGCAGAATTGCAGCAAGAATATTTCCAGGGTATGGAGAGACACGAGTCAGAAGCTGAACTGTGGTGAGAAGTTCTACTAGAGGAAGAGGGAAATGACCTCAGAAAAATGATCTGCATACTGACAATACAACAAACGCACTGGAACACTAATCTAAATCTGAAACGCATCAAAAACGCGAACAGATCTGCTTGGACTTGGTGTGAACAATCACTGAACATGGCTAAAGGAGTCTTTAAGCAGGAACATTTAAATGCAGGAAAAAGTGATCATAAAAGCACAAGTTGTTTTGACACCCTAGAAAGCATCTCCCGAGTTTAGAAAAGCGAAATGCGGGAGTGACAGGGTGAGTAACGCCATGTTGGGCAGGATACTTAAAGAACTGCAGGCAAATTACAAATTAAACCTGGTTACCCAAGACCCCCTCAAGCACTGCAAGGGTTAAGTGCTCGTTTAAGTCTAGGGTCTAAAATACAAGATATATACTCACTTGATCCCGTCTGGCTGTTAGACCCCTCCCTGCAGCCTATTCTTCCCAGGGCTCTGATGGTCTAAGCCCTGCCGATATCCTCACGTTTAATACAGGTTTATCGACTTGCACTGCACTTGAGGATGCTGAGGGACATTCTACAGCTGGGGCGGAAGGCGTTGAACGGTCACTGCCGCAGGACAGAGGATCAGGTGAGCATATCCTTTTTTATTTTAGACCCTAGACAAAAACGAGCATTTAAGGGCCCATTCCCACCCAATAGCGGTGTTTTTTCAATGGTGGTAGTTAACACCAGTACTTTGTGTTGCATTTAAAGCAGGCTGCATTTTTTACACTGCAACGCATCTTTTAACCACTTGATGACCGGGGTGTTAAACCTCTTTTAAAAACTTTTTTTTACACTTAACTTGCTTGCTATAACATAGGGGGCTAAATAGCCACCAATCTGATAGCTAGAAAAAAATGACAGGCCCTCTTTATGTGAGGTCCCCAAGACCCCTAATGTCACCTAGGGACCCCCAAAGAAGCTGATGAAGCAGAGATCTGCTTCACCAGCTTCTTCTCTGCCTCTCAGCCAGAGAAATGACAGCTAAAAGGTGGAAGTGATACATCGCTTCAGCCTTTAGAGAGAGAAGGAGGAGAGTTCAGTGGTGGGGGAAATGCTGATCTCTCTTCCTTCTCTCTACAAGCAGCCGCTGAGCCCGTGTTCTTGGTCCCGAGCACCGCAGGGGCGACAGCGGCACCCCGGGATAACCGGCAGCGGCAACAGGGGGGGGGCATAGAGCCGGCCGAACGCTTGTATGAAACAGCCGGGTAACGGCTGTACACATTCCCAAATCATGTCCACCGGCCGGGAAGGATCCGCCACTCGCCCGTAATTTTACGTTGGACGGACGGCAAGCGGTTAATAGTAGCAGTAAAAGGTTAAAAAACAAACAAACATGGAAACACAAATGCGCTTTACGTGCTTTTATATGCAGTTTTTGTAACCCCTCTGCAAAGGGTTAATTTGTAATCTGCCTGGAGTTCTTCTTTAACAGAAATCATTAGGACAAACATTCACATTTGTAAATTATATCCCCGGGGAATGAAGGGGAGATATTGTGACAAGGGCTCCTAGAATATGTTTTTTTTCCCCTAGTGTACATAACATTCCCTCAACAGAAAAAACAAAGTAGTAGGTATGATGCTCTTCGCAAAGTTATTATAGTGTATTTCCATTTTTGCAGCCAAACTGGGATAATACCTACTTTATATTTGTTACGTGTTCCCATTCACACCGCATAACTTAAAGCCTAGTTTTACCCCTTCTATGTAATATTGAGGGGGCTGGGGAGTTATGTTTACTATATTTATCCCTGTCTATAATGTGTTGGCAGATCTCATTATCAGTTGTAAACTAGATGTCCAGGACTGTCTGTCCTAACAAAGGGTTAACAATCTTAAAGCTTGGGTAGTAGGTACCTTGGGGTAATTTATCAAGACTGGAACAGACAGAATCTGGAGCAGTTGCCCATAGTAACCAATCAGCTTCTCTCTTCAGTTTGTTAAGTTAAGCTTTGAAAATGAAAGAGAAGCTGATTTTGCAGAACGTCCTTCAGTACGAGGAACATTGAGATTAACCCTTTACAATTAGTTCATTTTTTATTCATTTAACCCCCTGATGACAGTGATGTTCAAAGTATGTTGCTGTCACCAAGTGTGACACTTGGTGAAAGTGGCATTGTATGCCAGATGACTACTATTAGCTTTTAGAGAAAAATGCTAGTTTTCAGTTTCAAACTGAAAAGAACAGGAACATTTCTGAAATCCTAGGGATGTGAGGAGTTACCAAATAAAGGACAAATAAATACATTTTGAACTGCTATTTTTCAAAAAAAATTATAATAAATCAAAACTGGGGAAAAGAATGTTTTCTATGTGATATAAATATATATCCCTATCTGTCCTCTAAAAAAACAACATTATATATATATACACACATATATACACACACACACACACACACACACACGTGTGTGTACCTTTTAAGAAGGTATTTTACTGGCACGGAAGAATCACAGTTAAAATATAAAACGTGCATCAGTCATTAAGGAACAGGAACTGAAAAAAGCTTGGTCATGGAGGGGTTAATGCCCGGAGGTTTATCCTAAACAAGGGAAGAGTTGATCCATGCGTTTATGGTATCATCTCTCATTTTAGATTACTGCATAAAAATGGAACCGGTGTTGGGCTCACACTGACGAAGCTGAACCCCAGGCAAATATAAACTACGGAAATTGAACACTTACATTTTGGTAATTTTCTTTTCCTGGTGCCTTGACATGGCAGCATACCTGTGGAGTCATTAAACTCATAATGTCGGTCCAATCAGGCCACTGGATAACATCAATAGATCTCCATGGATGCTGCCACGTCGGCACCAAGAAACACAAAATATGTAGTTCTGTATTCAGTAATACTTCCAGAATGCATTTTTTGAAATGAAAGCGGTGTAAGTATCTAAATTTGATTTGGTATCTTCCTCCCACAGTGCAGCAACGGAGCTCAGAAAGGAGAAGCAGCACAAGGAACCACATCAGTTGTTCTGCAGTGCAAAGAACATGCTGATAGAGGAGAGAGCAGAGTGACGGGACACTGTGCAGCTTTTCCTTTCACTGTCCACTCGAGACCTGTAGGGGTACACCTCAGAACCGGAAGGAAAGAAAAATTATTTGGCAGGTAAAATGATCCCTTATACGTATTTAATTTGCGTATTTAGCCATTTGCCTGCAGCGCAGTGTTAATGGTCTGTGGAAAGTAAATTCTTCAAAAGCAGTCTAGATGAATAAGATATCATTCACCAGAAGTAGGCCTGGGGTTTAATGACACAGTTTCCCAAGTCCATTTTTAGCCATGAAGAATTTGGCATACTGTGGTTCCATAAATCTCTACACTTCTTAACGTTAAAGTAATGACTTTGATCCATCAATGAGGACTATCAGTTTCAAGATGTAATACCTTTAAGATTTTAAATCCATGTATAGAGCGTGATGAGCACCGGGGCTCTGTTGATTTTAGTTACTCATCTGACACTAATAAAAAGCAGATATCCAGGCTTGATAGGGCCCGAGTCCCAGCAATCCATTTCCTCCTAGCAAAGCAGGAGGTGGTGGTGGCGGCGGTGTTGGGGGGGAATGCATCAATAATACAATGTAAAAACAATGCAAATCAACACACACACACACACACACACACACACACACACACAATATTGCCAAAAGTATTGGGGCACCCCTCCAAATCATTGGATTCAGGTGTTCATGAAATTTCCTTGCTACTAAATATTCCGCGGTCAACTGTTAGTGGTATTATAACAAAGTGGAAGCAACTGGGAACAACAGCAACTCAGCCACGAAGTGGTAGGCCACGTAAAATGACAGAGCGGGGTCAGCGCATGCTGAAGTGCACAGAGCGCAGAAGTCGCCAAATGTCTGCAGAGTAAATAGCTACATAGTATTTGAGGTTGAAGAAAGACACAAGTCCATCAAATCCAATCTACAGACCTCCAAACTTCAAGGCTACAGACCTCCAAACTTCGTGTGGCCTTCAGATTGGCACAACAGTGCATAGAGAGCTTCATGGAATGGGTTTCCATGGCCGAGCAGCTGCATCCAAACCTTACATCACCAAGTGCAATGCAAAGCGTCGGATGCAGTAGTGTAAAGCACGCCGCCACTGGACTCTAAAGAAGTTGAGATGTGTTCTCTGGAGTGACTAATCACCCTTCTCTGTCTGGCATGGATGTGTCTGGGTTTGGCGATTGCCAGGAGAACAGTACTTGCCTGACTGCATTGTGCCAAGTGTAAGGTTTGGTGGAGGGGGGATTATGGTCTGGGGCTGTTTTTCAGGGATTGGGCTTGGCCCCTTAGTTCCAGTGAAGGGAACTCTTAAGGCATGAGCATGACCTCCCAAGTAGACAATGATGTGTAAAAATCCTTCTTGCTATAAGATCTTTGCTGAGTAATGTCTGTACCAAGACTTCTAGCACCTTCTCTCAGTCAGCTCGACTTGTAAAGGCCTCCTCCTCCTACTTCCTTATCTGGCTGGCTGATAAGGTTTGATTTGAGTAAACTGTAGAATAGTGCAGAAATACTTTACTGGCATGACTAACCCTTTCTCTGGAATTTCAATGAAGCTGCAGACATTTCACAATTAAAAGTTATAGATTTGTTATAAACTCCAAGAAATGTTTTGAATGTCACCATTGTTCTTTATTAGGCAGCACAACACATCTTGTAAAACAATTCACATCGTCTATAGAACACAACATCTGGCCCATACTATGCTTTGGTTTATTGTCAGGAACTGTACATTGTGGGCACATCATTCACGCCTGCCTCTGAACAGCTCCTCTATGGCAATCGAGGGCACGATAATAAAGCTATACTTTATCAGCTCCTCTGACTGACATCAATGTGCCAAAAATGAATCTCCTTCCTCTTCTCCTGGTTTGTTAAGGAGGGTAAAACAACAGTCCACCAAAACAAACAGAAGGCTGGTTATAGCTTGTGGTTAAATGGCAGCCTTGGCCTCTAAAACTTAGACGCCCATATTTACATACAGATCTGAAATGTGTGATGCCCAATACAGCTCTAAGTAGAACACTACTGCTCATTAGGTATAGTTGTAGAAGCACTTTGCCATTTTGAAGTCACGTATCCCCTTGGAGGATACACAACAATCTGCTAATGCTTTCAGTTATTGTAGCCAATCTAGCAAATTTCAGAATAGCCAAATGACTAGTCTAGGCTGGAAACTGGCATGGTTAAGCCAGGAATCCGTTCATACACAAAAGTCATTATCTCTAATAATTCTTAGACAGCTATAGAGTCTACTGCAGATCAACAGGCCAAACAGGGACATTACACATCAAGGTGGCCATTCAAAATATCCAATTTATTTTGTACATTGCTGAAGAAAACTATTTCCTGCATTCAGCTCTCAGTTCACTGGGATCACGTTGTCATCTACATGTGACGGTAAGAAATATAACAGTGATCCAGTAGCTCAGCACCGAAATGGACAAGCAGGAATGGCCAACATAATAAACAGAATATCGCTCAAGCAGTTATATGACAGAAGGAAGCTCTGCAGTACTAGGAAAGGATGAATGTACAGTAAACTTCCCCATTATCCGACAGACAAATCAGTAGAGCTCTGAAATTAATACTACATACTTAAGTGCATTTTTTAAAGTACATGTTCAACTTTTAAAAAACTCCCATGTGAATTGGTGGATCAGGGCTTCAGTCTGGCTTACGCGGCCTGTGCCGTGGGCACGGCTGTCGCAGCGTGTGACGTGTGGCTCAGGCCGCATGTGGAGCCCGGAACAGCCCCGAACAGGCAAATCAATCGATAGCCGACGAATCGACGATCGAAAACGTTGCCAACGTTTTCAATCGTCGATTTTAATCGACTAAATCGATTAACTGTTGCAGCTCTAGTTGAATGACCTCTAGATGGTGGGGTGATGTCTGGCGTGTCAGACTCGTGGTAGGACTTCTGGTGTAATGATGTTTGTGTCAAAATAAATTGATATTGACAAGGTGAGTAATCTGGTCTAAACAGAA
Source organism: Nanorana parkeri (assembly GCF_000935625.1). Classification (NCBI taxonomy): domain Eukaryota; kingdom Metazoa; phylum Chordata; class Amphibia; order Anura; family Dicroglossidae; genus Nanorana; species Nanorana parkeri. The sequence continues at coordinate 480,792 of NW_017306691.1, read as the reverse complement.
AGCAGTTGTGTAATACATAAATACATAAACTCACCATTAAGAAAAGTTGCGGGCTCAGCGACGATGGTGATCCGAAACGAACGCTGATGTATTATCCAATGTGTTCAGATATCGATGTGTTAAAGGTGGTGGGTGATGATGTAAAATGATTCTTTTGAATGTTGTTTGTTGTTTTGACCAAGTATCAATGCTGTATGGGAGCTGCCAACCTTTCCCCCACAGCAACATCTATCATCTCCTTGTCCTATTGATTTACCACGTCAGAAGCATATTTGGGACCTCCACGCCACAGGATTCAGGCTGGCAGCTCCCCTACAGCATTGATACTTGGTCAAAACAACGAACATTCAACAGAATCATTTACAGCATCACCCACCACCTTTAACACATTGATATCTGAACAAATTGGATAATACATCAGAGTTCATTTCGCATCATCTTCATGACCGTCGTCGACTGAAGCCCAGATCCACCATATCACATGCGAGTACAACATCTCACATATTCTTCACCCCAACGCGTCACCCCTTATATCTGCGCTAGGTCGTGGCGTTTCTTTTTCCTTTTTGTTTCCTCTAGCACAAACGTCGGATACCCTGGTCCACACATGCCAGGAGCAGCCCACCTGCGCCCAAACTTCCTCCACCCCTTCGGAGAGTGCTTACCTGCTGGACTTGCCCTTAACAACTTTCACATTTTAAAAAACTCCCAAGCTCTCCCATCCAATTCTAAAATTAAAAAGGGAAAGCAGAAATGTAACATTGTAAATACCAGTATAGTTCTCACCTCTTTCTGTTGCCGCTCCAGCTCTTTCATTCGAATTTCTCTTGCTTCAGCTCTTGCTGCTCTCTTTGCCGCCAACCTTGCCTCTGCCTGCCAAAACATGACCATGATAATCAAACAGATGCCTTCAAATAAAGATCACAAAACAATCACTTCCATTACTATTAATAGAGCATTAAGAAGCTTCTAACATGTGCCATTGCCGAAAATATACACTCCTGGGTGTAACACGCAAACAAAGTAACATCAAAGAATGAAAGCTGTAAAGAATCAGCATCTTAAGTGTTAATACTGTGGCCACACAATGTTGGGTCCTGACTTGAATTGCAAACAGGACTCATACTGTACTGTGTTTTCATATTCTCCTTAATATGGATTTGTGCCCACATTCTGAAAATCTCCCTGGTAAGACGCGATCGCAGCCCTGGAGAGCCCGGCAATCGCCAGTACAGCCCCGGCGAGACCCACACGCAGCCCCGGCGAGACCCACACGCAGCCCCGGCGAGATCCACACGCAGCCCCGGAGAGCCCAGCAATAGCCAGTGCAACACTGGAGAGC
>NW_017306691.1:478263-479372 GCF_000935625.1 Nanorana parkeri | reverse complement strand
TATGTGTGACAGTTGAACGCATTTTTCTAAAAAGAACAAGATATATACAGTTCAGCTTTAAATGGCAACCTTCCTTTTAGCCAAACACTACATAGGTACATAACCTCATGTCATTAATATGACTATATGTCTATGCACAAGGTACAATGACAGTGGATGATTAAAATGAGACAAGCCTAACAAACAGCTTTATAACAACTCGCCCGCCCATAGGAAGGAAGAAAGAAAAAAAACTACCATACACATTTAACTAACACAGGAAACCTCTGAGAATGACGGCAACCCCAACTATACACGCTACTAGAAATAGTAATACACTGACCAAGTGACCTCTTCCATAACTGGAGACCGCAAAGAGAATCTAGTCTTTTGAAAAGATATTTTCTGCAACTAATGATTATTAGTTGCATATAGCGTGTATGCATGTAAATCTACATGTGTATGAGTATGGATGAGTCCATGTGTCAACTTCTTCTCAAGTGTACCTGTACCCCTGTATGTTGCGGTCTCTTAGAAAATTGTCCAAATGCTTTTTGAATGATTCAACACTCTTAGCGGAGATCACTGCATGTGGCAGCGAGTTCCATACCCTGACCGTTCTTACTGTGTTGAAGCCCCTTGTGATTACATTTTTTTCCCATTAGTTTTAGATGGTGGCCTCCAGTCTTTGTTTAAGAGTTTATTGCTGATGTTGCCATCACCATTGAACATCTTGTACAAGAAAACCATATGCCCCCTATCAAATGCTTTTTGAATGATTCAACACTCTTAGCGGAGATCACTGCATGTGGCAGCGAGTTCCATACCCTGACCGTTCTTACTGTGTTGAAGCCCCTTGTGATTACATTTTTTTCCCATTAGTTTTAGATGGTGGCCTCCAGTCTTTGTTTAAGAGTTTATTGCTGATGTTGCCATCACCATTGAACATCTTGTACAAGAAAACCATATGCCCCCTAAATCTCCTTACTTCCAGCGTGAACATGTTTAGATTTAGTAACTTTGTCTCATAGCTTTGGTCCTCCATCCCCTTAACCTCTTGCCATCCGCCCGTAGTAAAAAAAACGGACGGACGGCACTGCTGCATTTGCGGGTACACCGACGCCCACCCC
>NW_017306691.1:477234-477471 GCF_000935625.1 Nanorana parkeri | reverse complement strand
AAGAAGCTGATAAAGCAGATCTCTGCTTCATCAGCTTCTTTTGGGGTCCACAGGTGACATTAGGGGTCCTAGAGACCCCTAATGTCTCCATAAAGAGGACCTGTCAGTGTGCCTTTGCTATTATATAGGGGGATTGTTATCACCCCATATAATAGCAATAACAATAAGTGCAAAAAAATAAATATAAAACATATAAAAAAAAGGGGGAAAAACACCCCCAACATGTTAACCCCCCCC
>NW_017306691.1:470923-477222 GCF_000935625.1 Nanorana parkeri | reverse complement strand
ACGCGCCTATAAACGTAAATACGCGTCCGGTGCCCCAGCGCGTAAAAATTACAATTGCGCTACACATGTTACATATCGCCGCGAACGTCGCAGTGAGAGCAATCATTTTAGGGTCATCAATCACTGATAACACTAAACTGATGAGCGGTAACAGCTTTTAAAGCGTCGCCTATGGCTAATTTTGGGTATTATCGTTTTTTGAGGTCTCGCGCGCGCGCGCACGCACGCAATTTTGGGGCTTGACATGTTTGGTGTCTTTTTACCCGACGTGACCCCGTCTTTTATATTTTACCAAAAAATTGGGTAATAATAAATGTTTCATCATCATTTAATATAGGGGAAACTGTTTTTTTTTTTAAAAATTCGGTAATTTTTCCTTAAAATAGTAAAAAAATAAAAACCCCCAGTGGTGAATAAATACCACCAAAAGAAAGCTCTATCTGTCCCCAAAAAAGGGTATAAAATTCATTTCAGTACAGCGTTGCATGACGGAATAAATGTCAGTCAATGTACCGCAGCGCTGAATACTGAAAAATGGCCTGGATGGGAAGGGGGTTTAACACCGCGGATGTCAACTGGTTAATTAGTTTGGTTGCCCTCCTACGGACTCTCTCCAGTTCAAGGACATCCCTTCTCAGTACCGGCGACCAAAACTGGACCGCGTACTCCAGATGAGGCCGAACCAGCGGAGTTACAACCAGGAGTGTTACAAACAGTTTCTTCAGAATAAAACTGCATGCACAATTTTTTGCAATCACACTGCACTGGAACACACAGCATTGCGGCACTGTGCTTTCCAGTGCGGGCGATCACACTGTAGGTGGGAAACGGGTTTAGGGTATCATTTAAACCAATGGCACCACCCGCAGCAGAATTTGTCAGGCCAAAACTAAAAAAAATTACCTTTTTCCCACCTTTTTATAATTTTTTTAAAAATTATTATTAAATTGTATTATTGGCGTTGGAATATCGTCAGCCAGGGAATGACAGCTGCCAGTGGCAAGATTCCGCAGACGACAGCTGAATGCAAATACAGCAGGTAGTGGGTTGGTGCAATAGCTAGCCTGCCATTGCCCATTTCATAGTGCAATAGCCAATAGCAGGCTGCCTGCCGCATCCGCCCACTGCTTGCTGTGCCCTCCAACCAGCATTGAGGAGAAAGTTATGGGATCCAACCAACTAATAGATACTGACAATATGTGTCTCTGGTGGAATTATTGAATGCTCTGATGAGATTTTTAATTTGAGAGTTTGTTGAAAATTCTACCAGTGTATGGTCAGCCCTACAAGGAATGCTCAGATACTTTGGAACTGCAGTGAAAGTCAGGCCACGTGTGGATGATCTAAAAAGGCAAAATAAATACTGTATATAAAGTCTGAAATGTTTAGGCCCCACTTGCAATGTTACACTACTCTACTACAGGAAACACATCTGTATCCTCACTTCCACTCAGAAGCAGCACAATATAGCAAGACACAAGACACACACACCAGTCTGACTGCTTACCGAAGACTACTCCGAGAGTTTGCTTTGTATATGGTGTATGGGTACACAGAGAAGATAAAGGGGGTTATCACAGGGATAGATCAGGGGTGGGTTAGATGCCATGACAAGTTTTTATTGCTGTATGTCACCATGGAAATTCATCCTCACGATTTGCCCTGGTGACCACTGGGTGACTGTCCACAGAACAGAAAGTGAGGGGAAATCTTCCAATAGCGACATCAGTCTGATGACAACTGTCTAAAAGGGGATTCCCCTTCACTTTAGAGAGACTGCTGCTCACTTCCTGTTTCTCCTTGACAGGAAGTTAAGGAAAATCTCCTTAGCTTCCCAAATATATCTAAAAAAAATATTGGCTAGAGATGCATTTTAATGTAGCCATAGATATGAACGGTCTGACCTCCCACAGTGTCTTTCACCTATTCAGTAAACTAGGTGTGAAGTCAGGAAGTTGATAGGAAGTTGACAGGGCAGCCGTCAGATGTCTGGAAACTTCTCACCCTCCACTGAAGCGTCATACACAATAAGTAAATAAACAAAGTATAGGTCAGGCCATGGCCTGACCTATACCTTTGTTTTCTAGTTTTGTTTTCTAGTTTTGAACAGAAACTAGGGAAAGAAAAATTGGGAAGTATTAGAACTCCTGCAGAGTTTTTACTGCTGTCTAAGGCTCCTTTACTTTATTTACCCTCACTTCCTGTCGGCAAAGGTTTTACCAGACAGGAAGTGAGGGAAAATCTGCAACAGGGAGAAAAATATAAATCTTTTGGTCTGTCACCTCGAGAAAGGAAGCCACAGTGTTTCCGAAACATAAATATTTTTTCTTTTATTTCTGTACAATATTTTTGCAATAGACTCTAGAAAATGACAGGGTCTGTAACCCTTGGTGTGCCGGCCAGTTCTTGTCTTGGATTTTCATGGTATCACTGTAAGCGGTGCACCCTCCTGTTGGCATTAAAGGCGGCGGCTTTGGGTCAATTATAAATCCTACAGTGTTTATATACTTCAGTAACTCTACTAAAGAAAAACATTTGTTTTTTTAAAGAATATATTTATTTCCACTTTACAAAATGTTTAAGCAGAAGCAATAAGTGGGACACAAGGCCGGTACAGGTAGGAATCTTAGAGCTCCCAATAAACAAAGAAAATCCTTTGAATTTCTCCGCTGCTCTTGTAGGGTTCACCTAACTTCCTGTCTGGTAAAATGTCTTCAATAGGACAGGAAGTGACGGTAAATCTCTCCAACTGAGCCCCAAATAGCAGTAAAAACCTGACAGTGACTCTAACCCTTTTCCAGGGGTTTAGCTTTACATACACCTTAAATGAAGAAAGCCTGCACAGTTATGGATACATACATTAAAGAAGAACTCTGGGGGGTAGGGCTTTCTTGCACTGAAAGGGTTAACTGCTTGTTTTTGTCTAGGTGCTAAAAAGAGAAAAAGTTATACTCCCCTGATCCTCTGAGCCGGCTTGTTCTTAGTCTGCTCCCTGGAGCCTCTCTATGGTCTAAGGTCCAATAAATCATTGCGTCTATACACAGTGTATATCCAAAGTATGTCCCATCACACTCCTGACCGGAAACACACGCAAATGTCCGGGTGGGTGCCGAAGTGACTGCAGATGCCTCCGCCAATAGCATAAAATCAATAGATAGTCACTCGCACTAAGGCCTTGTTCACACCAAGCGCGGAGCAGGTGCAGAGCAGAGCAAAACTGCGTCCAATGTATTCCAATGGTATTTTTTGTTCCAGTTCACATTGCAGCGTTCAGTTTCAGAGCAGGTAAAAAAACTGCAGCAGGCCCCATTTTACCTGCTCTGGAACGCATGCAAACGCCCTGGAATGTACTGAAAGCCCATTTTAAAAACTTTAAAAAATATATATTTTTTTTTTAACCAAAAACCGCCCGGAACGCATCAAAAACGCGGCAAAAAACGAGGCACAACCCACTGCTCATGCAGATCTGGTCTGCATTTGGTGTGAACAAGGCCTAAAAGGGATTGACTTTGCATGAAATGGAGTGCGAGTGACTATACACAGTGTATAGACACAAGGACACAGAGGAACATTCCAATGCTGCAGCTTAGGGGGAGAGAGGCTTCAGAGACCAGATAAGCAGGGAGCTGGCTCAGCAGTTCGAGTGAGCATAAAACTTTTAGCACCTAAACAAAAATGAGCAGTTAACCCTTACAGTGCTGGGGAAGCCCCACTGCAAGGGTTTATAGAAGAATTCTTCTTTAAAACTAAAACAAATGCATTACAATAAAGACTTAATATTCATATTATTAAATCATGCTTTTTTGGTAACAAAGCCCAGACCATAATAAAAAAAAAAGTGCATGGGGCATAGCACATATGTAACTTCAAGTCGGACTGCGGCTAGAATACCGTACAGGCCTGACCGACATTAAAGAACTATAAATCCAACAACAACAACAACCTGTATCAGAAGAATTATGGAAGAGATTACCAGAGTCTTAGCTTGTTCAATAGAACCAGAGGTGGGATTATTCTCTACATATTATGTCATTGGCTGGATTGTTACTTCTTAAAATATAATCGTTTTACGTGATTTCACAAAGCTATTTTCTAGGTGATTCAGTCGTTTCATATGAGCAAACCTGAGAGAAGCATTGCCAGCAGAACTCCACCCAGAGCAGAGCAGTCAATGCAACGTGCTGACACGGCTTATGGATATTTTCAGTTGCAACAGACCTGCGAGTCACACCTTATTTCATTTTCTTACTCACTCCTATTTTTATATATTTTTAGGTTTTAGGGATTGTCACAATCATGGAAAATACTGCAATAAAAATTATCAGAATTTAAAAAAAATTAAAAGTATAACAACAGGGGTGTGGACATTTTTAAAAAAACTACTTGTCCAAGGGCTAAAGTGGGGGCCAAATCTACTTGTCCTTCACAACAATCTACTTGTCCCAATACAAAAAATAGTTTTAATCAAAACTAGGGATGCACCAATACCGGTTTTTCGGTATCGATTTTTTGCTTTCGGATCTCACCGACACTGAATACTAATACCGGTGCTTCCGCTGACATAGAGCAGGCTTCCCTGGTAATCAGGAAACCGGGCAGCAGCTGGTAATGACATCCCGCACAGGTTCCTGATTGCCACGGAAGCCGGCTCCACGTTGTTTGGCCTGCTTGATTGCGATTGGCCGGGAAACCTGCTTCCCGGTCAATCAGGAAGCCGGGTGGCGAGTAATGACCTGATTGACCGGGAAACTGGCTCGATGCTGATTGGCCAGGAAGCCGGCTTTCCAGCCAATCAGCAAGGAGCCGGCTTCCCGGGCCAATCAGAAAACCAGGAGGCGGGTCATTACTTGCCGCACGGCTTCCTGGTTGCACGGGAAGCTGGCTCCATGTTCCCCTACGGCACTACCAGTCAGAGGACATTTTCATCTGGCCATAAGACCCAATATCGGGGTTCGCCCGGCGCCCGAAACTGCATGTCCCGGGCGTCGGGCGATAGGAATTCCACACCCCTGAACAACTAGGGATGCACCGATAACATTTTTTTTTCCGGACCGATTACGAGTACCGATACTTTTTTTATTAGTATCATGTGACAGTTTTTCTAAAACAATACAGACTAATGATTTTAGGACAGTGGTGGAGCGCCAGAGCCAGGCCCAGCTGCAACCTTGGTAGTTCTGCCACTGACCTCAAGCTGTAGAGGGGACTACAAATCTCAGCAATACATTATACAGCAATGCAGAATACCACCAGCTAGAGAGGACTACACATTCCAACTATACATTATACAGCAATTCTGAATGGCAACCAGCTATAGAGGACTACAAATCCCAGCAGTGCATTTGACATCAATGCAGAATAATATGAAGCTACATACTCTGCTGCTCTGGGGGCTAGCCTGATGTTTCCAGCAGAAGGTCTCAGGTGGGTTGTACGGACTCTCAGGTGGGTTGTACGGACTCTCAGGTGGGTAGTGTGGGGTTTATGGTGGGCTTGAGAGGCGCAGTCAGGGAGGAAAAATGGCATCACAGTCAGGAGGAAAGCAATCCCCGGTCTGACCTTCACTCACTTAGACTGCACATTGTAACATGGTTAAGATACTGCAGCAGGGGGCTGGAATGAGTATAGCCCAGTACACAGTGTAAATTTTGGCCGGTTCCTGATGAACCGCCAGAATTCGCACAGTGGGCACCTCTGTTGGCACCCTTGCATCCCTGGATCAGCTGATTGAAGGAACCTGTTGGAAAATTCTCGGGCCAAATGGAGCTAGCAGGCAATCAGCCCTGTGACAGGTTTACAATGTATTTGAGACGCATACGTCTGAAATCCTGGGCCGCCAAATGGGACAGATTTGCAAGGTCTGCGCCACGTTTACATTACTGAAGATGCAACAGATTTTCACTCTAAACAGAGGCGTCATTAAAAGCAGAAGTAAAGTGAGCATTAAAGACAAAAAACTTTGCCCTGGGTTTCCGGGTTTTGAGTCTTCAGCCGCTTGATTGGCTGGGGCCCAATTACATTACTGCACATGCCCAAAAGCAGTTACCTCATCTTGGTATGCTGAGCCTGTACACTGAGCTACAGTACGCATGCACAGCTCAGGAGGATAGAAAGAAAAAACTGCTAATAGGCCGCAAGAAGCTTTTATGGCAGAAGAGACTTTTACATCAATGTTTTATGTTTTCCTTTCCTTGCACTTTCAGCCTGCATTCACACCGGAGTGACATGAAAGATGTGCGATTTGTCCCCATAGACTAAATAGGAAAAAGGGGCAAATCGCGCTGATCTGCCCCCCCCCC
>NW_017306691.1:450212-470896 GCF_000935625.1 Nanorana parkeri | reverse complement strand
AAGTGTGTACTTTTTCCAGCTACAGGCTTGTGTTGAGCTTTTCATTGCCGACAAATATGCGTGCCACACCTGTGGTGTGAACAGGAACTTATGTGCGTTTTACACGCGAAGTCATACGATTTTGCAAGCAGATCTTGACACATTGATGTGAATGGGAGAGCACGTGTAAAATGCGAGCAAAAACGCAGCAGGCCCAGCATTTCCAATAACGTCTATGGGGCCAAGACGCACAAAATCTGCCAAAAAGAAGCAGTACGTCTTCAAGCGACAAAGACACTCAGATGTGAACATGGCCATAGAAATAGAGATTCTTTTGGTGCATTTTGTGTGTTTTTTCGGGCAGAAAATGTGCTACAAAACGCTGTGGTTGGGGTTAGGTTTTATTCCGTCACAGTGCTACCTTCGAGCAGCTGAGGGAGGAATTTATGACTCAAGCTGGAACCTTGTAATAGGTCTGTCTCACCGCTCCCGTTTGCTTTGTGACAACATTTCTAAAATATCCCACAAATGTCTCTAAAAAATGTCATAAGTTTTGATCTGTGGTGCTACAGGAGGATCTTGATGATCAGCTGGAAGGACATGGTCATGAATGACCTGCAAAGAGATGATGAAGCAAACCCACATCTGTCAGCAGGAATACTGAAGAAAAGTTGACGATCATTTTGGCCATATTGCAAGTAACTCGGCTGGAGAGGAGCTATGCAACATTGTGGAAGAGAGCAAAGTAAAGAACGTGGTGGATGGGTGACATCCAGGAAATGATAGGCAGCCATAATATAAAGCAGAACATTAACCTGGCAAAACACAAGGATGCTAAGTCTGAAGTACACCAAAGATCACAACTGGTAATGGTAATCCTCAAAGCTGACATAACTGAATGTACTGACTGCAGAACTGCTCTGAAGAGGATGTAGGAAACGTGACTGTGCAAAGACTTTCCACCATCTCTGTACAAAGAAACTGATGCAGTGACAGCTTCCTGTTACTCAAGCTGTGACACCACCACCAGAAAGCAGTAGTAGAGAAAAGCCACAGCCCGTATGTCATGGCAGCACCTCCTAAAAACTTAACGGATGATAACATCCATGTCGTGCACACAACTCACTACAGACTGACAGACTGATGAAAACAACATTATTTCAATGTGTATCTGATGACCCAGGTTTAGGGAAAAACTGGCCACATGCTGTTCAATTCTGGTTCAGATGTGATCTGTCAGACCCAGACAATTTAAAGCGCATATAGACTTCTAAACCATCCCTTATCATCCCTCTCAATCATTCTATATCAGCAGTGTTTCCCTTTCTGCAGGCTTGCAATGTAGTGTCATTGCGCCGTCACTTCCTGTAATATGGTGACAACCCGGCCTTTCAGGGTCTGCATGCAGCGTTGTCATGCTGAAGGCAATGCTCCTGTTATGGACTACAATATGATGTGTTGATGCACAGCCCACCTACATGTCCAGCCTGTGCTGCAGTCTGGTATGAGAAGGACGTTCTGCAGGTCCACGCACCACACGCAAAAGTATCATGAGACTTGTAATCCTTTAGCATGTCTGCACGCCATGAAATGTGACACGAGTAGTTAAGTTGGTCATTCACTGAGATTTGTTTTCTAGTTCATTGATCTTAATGGGTGCCGCACGCGTGAAAGTAGCTCATGTATCAGATTCTGCTACAGGTGTAGTGCGTTCTTTTTCGCTGCACATTTATGTTCGTTTAATGCACGTCCGCGCACATGTTTCAGCTGCGTCTGGGGTGCCATTAACAAGTAATGGCACTGCAAGTGTGATGCATGGTTTTGATGCATTCTGTGAACATGTGTCAAAGAGCGAACATGACGCACGTTTGGCATGCACTCACAGAACAGAAAGGTGTGAAAGGGGACTAATAGTGAGGGTGGGGGAATCCCCCGTGCCAGGCTATTGTATTTGGACAGTGGTGGGTCAGAATACCCAAACAGTGGCTGCAGCTGATTGACGGCAGTCAGTGTTTTGCCGGGTTTTTCAGAACGGCTCAATAGAAAAGTCAACTTATAGGGAACAGGGGGGAGGGGGGGGGGTGAAGTGTATGGTCAGCTTTAGGTTTTACAGATGAGGTGTGTATGATGCTTCAATCAAAAATTAGTTTAAAAGAAAAAAAAAGCAAATCGCACACAGCTAACTGAGCTCAAAGGGCACGTAAACACTAATAATGAACTGTCTTTATTTGGTTCCTTTTGGTCTGCTAAATATACTATTAAAGGTAATATCTGTAAACAAGAGAACACCTATTGATCCTGCCAAAAAGTTCAAAGTTATCAGTTACATTGTTCCCTACAATCTCGAAGTGCCACTGAACTCCTCCACCCTTTGCAGAAGAGGGGGAGGCATCTGTAGCGCAATACAGGAAAGTAGCATGAGGTGTCAACGCTGCTCCTCCATAGATACAGTATGGTGAGTGGCCAACGCTGGCCCTCCAGCTGAGCTTTAACTACAAATCCCAACATACTTCTACCTCTGGGAGTCATGCATGTACCTGTCAGTCTTGCAATGCCTCATGGGACTTGTAGTTCCACCACAGCTGGAGGACCGGAGTTGCCCACCCCTGCCCTAGGACATGATGTGTATTACTGGCAGGATCGCCAGGTGAAAATAAAAGGAAATAAAAGTTGGTGCACAGTGTCACTGGTTGCTAGGATACAGTCGGCTGCACGGCACCATAGCAACCAATGATGCTATGTAGTGAAAGGGGCTGCCCCATGTAATACTTATTACACGGGTGGTTTAGGTTCATGGTCTCAGGTAAAGGAGATTGTACAGTGTACTGCCAGCTGAAGGTGTATATGATCTGTCACAACTCTCTGCTGTGAAGGGTTGGGGAAGCTATTTGGAGAAGTTGGAAGACTAATGTAAACATATCAGATATCACTTTCAGAGAACTCGGAGACACATTTTCTGCTGAATTGTCTCACTGACAACAATGTACTCCACCATGGAGGTGATCTGACCTCCCTCATCACCAATATGGTGGTCTTTCTTCATGAACTGTCACAGCAACAGTCCAGTAAAGTGTCCCCTATTGTCACACACGTCACTTAGAACAATGATCATGACGCAGGTTTTCTAGGATTTGTCGCACGACTTCTGACCCAGAAATACATTGCCATACTCCACACATGTCAGCACAGCCATGTAGTACAGGACACACAGACACGGCTCTCTGTCAGCACAGCCATGTAGTACAGGACACACACAGGGGTCTCTGTCAGCACAGTCATGTGTACAGGACACACACAGGGGTCTCTGTCAGCACACCCATGTAGTACATGACACACACAGGGGTCTCTGTCAGCACACCCATGTAGTACATGACACACACAGGGGTCTCTGTCAGCACACCCATGTAGTACATGACACACACAGGGGTCTCTGTCAGCACAGCCATGTGTACAGGACACACACAGGGGTCACTTACCACATTCTGAGCCGCCGGGCTGAGGCAGTCTGAGATGTCCTGCATGGTGGCGCTCTCTTCCTGTCCTCCTCAAGTCTTCCTCTCATTCACCTTCTTCCTGACACCCGGGCTCAGCCTCTCACATCAATCCCGGGCCGGTCATTAGCTGCCTGTCAGCTGGGTCCCCTCCGGCTCTCACCGAGCTCTCTCTCCCCCTTCCAGATCTCTCACACCGGCCGGACAGGTAGATGACCTGCCAGGACAGACGGAGCCTGAAGGGAGGTGCAGGAACTGAACAGCAGTTTCCTCTGTGTGACTCACCCCTCCCCCGCCCCCTGCAATGGAGACTTTCATCACAACTCCCTAAGAGGCAGCACTGCCTTATAATAACAACCTGTGAGTGTGCACCGTGCACTCCTCCTTCCTCACTGACAAGTGTCCTCCATCGGAGCTGCACAGCAGTGTGGAGGGACTTGTAGCAGAGTGGAGGAAATTGTAGCTCAGCAGAGTGGAGGGACTTGTAGCAGAGTGGAGGAAATTGTAGCTCAGCAGAGTGGAGGGACTTGTAGCAGAGTGGAGGAAATTGTAGCTCAGCAGAGTGGAGGGACTTGCAGCAGAGTGGAGGAAATTGTAGCTCAGCAGGGTGGAGGGACTTGTAGCTCGGCAGGGTGGAGGGACTTGTAGCTCAGCAGGGTGGAGGGACTTGTAGCTCAGCAGAGTGGAGGGACTTGTAGCTCAGCAGGGTGGAGGGACTTGTAGCTCAGCAGGGTGGAGGGACTTGTAGCTCAGCAGGGTGGAGGGACTTGTAGCTCAGCAGAGTGGAGTGACTTGTAGCACAGCAGAGTGGAGGGACTTGTAGCTCAGCAGAGTGGAGGGACTTGTAGCTCAGCAGTGTCCCAACTTCATTCAGAACCTCTGTGTTCTCCAGTGTATAAGATACTTTATAAAAGTGGATAACATTCACCCTAGATTCACTCAATGAACATTACACATCCATATAACACATGTCCCTTGATAAATACATATCGCCATGTTTCACCCCAGCCTGCACTCTGGTTGTCCAGCAATCGGCATTGGAAAACTGCCAGCTATTCCCGGTGACACCATACAACGCTTGGTGTCCTCGTGCTGCCTACATCCTGGAAAAAGCCTGACTCGTGTTACCACAGCACAGGGGTGTGAATGGGCGCTCAGGACTTTTTGGTCCCATAGACTTCAATGGGTAACTCTGTGGAGAAAACGCTCCGGTGTGAACAGGGACCCTAGAAATGAATCGGATTCCTTGTCTTGTCACACAAAAATGCCTAGGTGTGAATGGAGCCTCAGAGTCAACTCGCACCTGTAAGCCATGCTTGAGAAGAGCAGACCTGTACAGACTAAGATGGCCAGTACGGACTAAGATGGCCAGTAAGGACTAAGATGGCCAGTAAGGACTAAGATGACCAGTACGGACTAAGATGGCCAGTCAGGACTAAGATGACCAGTATGGACTAAGATGGCCAGTAAGGGCTAAGATGGCCAGTAAGGACTAAGATGACCAGTACGGACTAAGATGGCCAGTACGGACTAAGATGGCCAGTACGGACTAAGATGACCAGTACGGACTAAGATGACCAGTATGGACTAAGATGGCCAGTAAGGACTAAGATGACCAGCACGGACTAAGATGGCCAGTACGGACTAAGATGGCCAGTACGGACTAAGAGGGCCAGTATGGACTAAGAGGACCAGTATGGATTAAGAGGACCAGAATGGATTAAGAGGACCAGTACTTAATTTGCACATTATTTGTGATGGTGGAGGAATCTCCCTGTCCGCCTATTGTATTCAGACAGCCTGCGTGACTGGAAGCAGTAACTGTTCAGGTAACAATTTTGCACCAGCTCTTTTGACGCCACTGAAGCCGGGTGGCCACCCACAGCTCTAGTTTCAACAGGAAATCGAGACAAGGTGCCCTCTTTTCTCAAGGTGGCACACCAAGACCAAAAGATTTCTGTGCCTGTTTTCTTTGTCCTGTGCCTGTTGCAGATTTTCTCTCATTTCCTGTCTGGTAAAATCATTGTCAACAGGACTGGAAGTGTGAATTAGGCCTCATTCGCACAGACGTGCACAGCTGTACAGCTTGCACAACCATGCAGAAACCTGTACCCTGCACCCAGGACAGGTGTACAACTCAATGACAGGACACTGCACTGTCTGTATCTAAGGGCATGCATCTGTACCTGTACAGATGTGCAAGTTCAGGTTGGCGTGTAGCCATGTGCAGCGGTGTCCTGTCATAGAGATGTACAGGTGGCCGCACACGGCTACACGCAGCGCCTGTCGCTCCTGAATGCTGGTTTCTGCATGGACATGCACACTGTATGGTCTTCACATTCGCCCCACCAGTCTGTAGCTGGCCATACACAGTTAGGGACAGCATCCCACCGAGCTCCTGGCAACGTGCAGACATTGCACTGGTTGCCAGGAGCTCGGCAGGAAAAAAGCAAGAGCAACCCAGGTTGCTAAGAGCAACCTGGGCCATACACCGTGCTCTTAACAACCTAGGACAATGCAAACATTGTGCAGCAAATCGGCCATGCTGCTCTGCCTGCTGTTTTCACCTGAGCTTGCACTACTTTTCCAACTGCACGTGTTTTGCACCTGTTTTGACCAGAGCTCGCACTACTTTTTCAATTGCACGTTTTTTGCACCTGTTTTCATTTGCACTTGTCCTGCAGCTGTCTGAAACGGGAGCATCACCTAACAAAACAATCACAACTTAAGAAGTCCCCATGGCCAGTTCTTCAAGAAGCGACTAGGGTTGCCACCTGTCCGGGATTCACCCGGACAGTCCGGGTTTTGAATGCTGTGTTCGGGTTTCATGGCATCAGAAACCCGGACACAAGATGTCAAGCAGACAGGGACAACCAAAATTAAGATAGGGGCTACTTGCCCCCCACTGAAAACAGTCTCAACATATGAATGGGCGGCGCTATGTACATATGAATAAACTACGACTTATTCTCCCCAAAAAATGTCTGCGCGTCGCTAGAGTGTTCGGGTTTGGCTTGAAGAAAAAGGTGGCAACCCTAGAAGCGACAGTTAAGCTTTTTGCCTTTCCTGGAGTCGATTAGACCTAATTTCTGAACAACATTACACTAGCATCATAAATATGGCGCAAAGTGCCTCAAATATATTCTGTGCAAGTTCAAACACTTCCAATTGCTGTTATACATTCCCCCCACTTTATATACGGTATAGATATATCCCCAAAGTCTCTATAGAGGCCCTTACAGGTCTTGCAACAAGGATGAGGCTCAGCATTGTCTATTGCCTGTTGCTTAGACTTCGTGGATGAGCACCCAGGCATTTACCTCACAGAGCATGGTGACTATGGATGGAAACTTGTTGAATGTGTCTAGAATTCCATTCAAATAGCAGGTCTGGGTGAAATTTTTAAGGGTTTATACACACCGGCTCCAGCTCCCATGCACCCTAAATGCCAGCATGTTCCCAGTGGCAGAGAGAGAGCCCCAGATGCAGTGTACAAGCTCACATTAAAGTCAATAACTGTATGCTGTTGTCGACATGAGACCTCAGACACACACCAGTCTGCATCTAAAATTTTACATCCGTGTGCATGTGCAGGTTTAGGCAGTGCCGTTGTATACACGCCAACAACAGCATGCAGCCATTGACTTTAAAGTGAGGCTGTATATTGCACCTGGGGTCCTCTGCCAGTGGGAATATACCGGCATTTACAGTGTACTGGGGCCAATATCCAAGAGCCCTATGGGTTTTCAAACGAAATTAGCTGACTCCATGATGGCATGATTGAATGCTCTAGTGAACGATTTTCATACAAACTTTGAAAGACATTCTAACTGTATCTATAACTTTATACTCACCTGTTCACGGTCCAGCAAGATTTCTGCGGTGTGGCCGCTTGTATAAAAGGTTCTCGGCTGGACCCGTTAATTTGCGCTCCAATCTTCAGTCATCCTTATTGGGAGTTTGTGCAGTACTACTTTAAATGACGACTTCCTGGACCTACATACATTGTACAAGGTCCATAGGTGATGTTAATCTAACCTTAGTAAATAGGCACCTGAATGCACCTCCAGGTAACTTTTAAAAAGCACACCAGGCTTTCAGAAACACTAGCCACTTCAATACAGGAAAACTGTATTCAACTTGGAGGAAGTTGGTAATTCGGCCTTCTTCCCATACTTCACTTTTCCTCATTAAGACTTTACATCAAAGTAATGGGACAAAACAACACAAACAGAAAACATGCAAGGAAGAGTTGGGCCAATGCATTAACATTTTAAAGTAATTGTTTTTGTGAAAGTACACAGCAAAAAAATGACACAAGACACCCGGAGGCATTGGCTATGGAAATGTTATGGAAAACGTTGCCTATCACACCCTATAGGAGCAATGGTTTTGGTGATATGCTTCAATAAGCCAGTTTTATCGTGTCACCATGATGACCAAGATCCTGTGCCATGGAAAAGTCCTTGTAATTAATTTTTAATTCCTTTCTTCCCTTTCATCTTTGCAGTCATACAAAAGAAAGAAATGTGATCCAGAAAAACTCATGAAGTTATTGTCTGGTATGTTCTGTCACCATCATTTATGTTTCTTATATTAATAGGCAGTTCAGGATCTCTGCAGGATGTGGATTCTGATTGGTCAAAGCAGGGAGGGCGGCTGAATGATGGCTTAGAATACATTTTATAAAACGAAAGAAATAATTTATCTGCGCTCCAGGAAATAAAAAAAATATATATATAGTAAAACCAAAAGCAGCTATGTGGTGAAGGAGAAGATCTCCTTAAAATGAACGAGAGAGTTGTGTCACAGCGCTAAAGGTTGAATTAATTGAGTTGATTAGAAGTGTATCCGTGTAATCGGTGATTAGAGTCATTTGCACACGAGGAGTCTACATAGCGGTTTTTGAGCTGTTTTTGCCGGCCGGACCTTTTATACTTTACATGTGAGTTACTATATGTTTTAACAAACCCGAATGCTTTTACCTACTGCACCATGAGGGCTCTTTCTTCTTAAT
Source organism: Nanorana parkeri (assembly GCF_000935625.1). Classification (NCBI taxonomy): domain Eukaryota; kingdom Metazoa; phylum Chordata; class Amphibia; order Anura; family Dicroglossidae; genus Nanorana; species Nanorana parkeri. The sequence goes on along the minus strand of NW_017306691.1, from coordinate 462,409 downwards.
TTTTAAATACCACGGGGATCTCTGAGAGAAGTTTCGCTGACAGCGCATCTAGGAGAAAACTGCCTCTGTGTACGCTGGACATCTCCAGCACTGCAGAGAATAAACTCCCTCCTCGCCATGCTTCAACGCGGGAAGAACTGAGTTTAAATTGGAACAGGATCATGGACATGACTGCCGCTAATCCAAAAAAATGTGTTTACTCACTGCATTCTGGTGAGTACCCATCTATAAGGGGGCCGCTGACTAAACTGAAAAAGATCAACTACTAACGGCCTTGTGTTTTCTCTTCTGACTTCTAGACATTATCCATTGAACATTGTTTCCCGTCCTTTGATATTTTTACTGCAAGATTACCATTAATAGATCAACCCAGATCGATAAAAACTTCTGTTTGTTTCGTTTGTCACTATGTGGCTATCAGGATCTTTTGTTATAGATCACTGATTGACCATCTAATGTAACAAACTCACCATTATTTTGTCCTACTTGCTATCACCCTAATTTTGTCACGATTTTCCATATATGTGCCACTTTTAGATTTCCGTTTTTTTGCTTCCTTTGTGACACAATATAACTTTAGATATTCATTGATAATTAACACTTTAGTTGTTACATTTTTTATTTTAGATTTTCATTGCTATATAAGCGATCTTGGGGTTTGTTTAACTCTTTATAGGCTGTGCTAAACACGCAGCTTCTCGACACACTTGATTTAATTTATTTAACGTGATCACCGATTACACGAATACACTTCTAATCAACTCAATTAATGCAACCTTTAGCGCTGTGACACAACTCTCTCGTTAGAATATATTTTACATTAGATTTTACAGGAACAGAAATGAGCATATGTAGAGTTCTCTTAGCAGGCTCCAAACCACCTGGTCTATGGCAGCACAGTATGGTACAAGGTAGGAAACAGACTCACAAAGACAATTAAAGTTACATAATTTCCTTAATATGTAAGTACACATCAAGTCGAAACGGAAACGGCTCGATACGGACGTGCACGACGCACGGACATTTATGGCCCGAGTTAACGTAGTGTGAATGAGGCCTTATAACAGAAAGTGAAAGAAAATCCCACATTTTGGATTGTCAGTGTCACCAGAACAGGAATAGAGGGGAAATCTTCCAATAGGCACACTAGTTGTGGTGACCCTGCTGACCACTAGGAATTTTCCTCTCTTTAAAGGAGAACTATGGGGTTAAGTCTTTTCCCCATAGTTCTCCTTAGGGCACTTAGGGTAACGGGAGGACACAAACTAGCGTCCTCCCGTCACCCTAGGCTCAGTATACCGCGAGCTGTAGCTCGCGGTATACTGAGAGGCGGCAGCTGAAGCGGATCCTGACAATTGTGCCGGGATCCGCCCAGCTGCGTGACTGTCAGCAAAAGTCCCGCTCTGCGCATGCGCAGTGGAGAACGAACACGCGCAGCTGAGAACAAACACGCGCAGGCGCAGCTAAGAATAAACACGCGCAGTCGGCAGTGACGTGCGGAAATCCGCGCCAAGTGGCGCACAGGAAGTGACGTCATAGATAGATTCACTGCCCTATTTAAACCCAGCTCAAACGCCCACTAGTTGCTGGTTTGTCTTTCCAGTTTGTGTGTGCTCCGTGTATCCTGTTTTGCCTGATCCTGTATTCTCCTGATCTCCCTGGATTGTGACTCGTTCCTGTTTTGCCAACTATCCTCGCTTGCTGCCTGCCTTATTGACCTCGGACTGGTTTCTGGATATTCTTCTGCCTGCTCCTTATTGTACCGCATCGGATCTCCTGGCTATTGACCCCGGCTTGTTTTGACATCGATTACTGGATCTACCAAAAGCCCTCATGCCACTCATTGTCTGCCTGGCCTTTGTCCCCAATCTCAAAGGCCACAAGACACGAGGTGCAAGTGGAGCCTCCTCATACCTTCGGTCTCAACACCAGGTACCTAATAGTGACTGACAGCTGGCTCTGCCTATCTAGAGGCAGAGCCAGCTGTACCCGCCCCCTCCCCCCTCCGATCCACCAGTCAGCGCTGGCGGATCGGAGCGGGGGGAATCCAGCCCCTCCCCTGTCACGGCAGAGAGCTGTGACAGGATCGAGAGGCGAGCGAATGCCGCTATATGTTCGCTAACCTCCCGATCTACTGAGCCGACCTGTGACAGTCTCATTGTCACAGGTCGGCTAGAACTATGAGAATGAGTGAAAAGCACTCCTTTAAAAGGGATTTCCTCTTACTTCCTGTTGTGGCTATCAGACAGGAAATGAAATGAGTAAAGCTGACAGGGTTTATAACACTCCCTTACTCTATCCAAAAATTTAAATAAAGATTTAGGCTTCAGTTTGCAGCAAAGCAAAAATGAAGCCTCTGAAGACAACTATGTCCTGATTTATAGCAGGGATACAGTCTAAATGTCGTTCTTCTAATTCAATCTGAAAATAGCCGTTCTGAAAAGAAACAAAATGGGATAAAATAATAAAATGAGCATGGGCCTACTTCTACAGCTTTTCTGTAGTTTTGTGGCCAAGGATTACACACTTGTCGCCCAGCTTTTACCTACAGCAAACACAATTGGTCCTAAATTGTTAAAAGTGACAAAATGCAACACAGCCCCATTGTTGTAGATTATAGATGTTGTTTGTGGTACACTGGAGGTGACTTCAAAATGTCACTTCACCATTGTTCTCAGACCACAGAAAGCTGTGACCCAGCAGAATGAATTACATGCAATAATCTATAGCCTGGGATATATCATTCATTGTGATAGTATGTTCTCTTCTATACACAGAACTCACTACTGTATATTGTATGTGGCCAATGCAAGAAGTTCTATTTATAATATCTGAGGCTAGCAGAGAGGGTGGTTGATGACTCCCACAGACACACCCTGCCCTGGGCTATTTTTGTATCTATACTGGTTTTCTTTCCAGGCAAGCTGGGAAGGTGACAGAGGGATAAATGAAAAAGCTAAACGTAGAAGTAGAACTTCAGCTTTAATGTATATTTTTATATATATACATACATACATACACACACACAGACAATTCAAGCTGGAATTCCGCTTTAAATGAATATAAATGATAGACTTTGAAGCCGCGACTAAGAGCCGCATTTGTTTTCTTAATATTCGTATAATTTCCGAATAGTTAATGGGGTTAAATCCACAATCGTTTTTGCTTGACCTTAGAGATGAAAAAAAAAAAATTCAAGCAGGATGGAAAACTTTATCAGTAAATCTGGTTTTCGTTGGGGAAACTCTATTCATTCCAAAACCAAATGTCAAAATCAAACGCAATTCCGAATGACATTTCAAAAGTCTCTGGTGGCATTATCAAATGTTCTGATGAGATTTTTATATGAAAGTTTATATGATACCAGTGTATGGTCAGCTTTAGTATTTCTGCACCTTTTTGGAACTGTTCAGCTGTTGTCCTGGAGACACTTATATTTACAACAATATGTTGCAGAGAAAAATATCAGGCTTAATGCTGGGCACACACCTTACAACCATTGCAAGACTTTTGTCTTGCGATGGTTGTAAGGTAATTAAAATAACGTACAATCTGCCTATCTTGGACAGGCAGATCGTACTTGCGATGATCGCAAGCCGCGCCCCCCTGAGGGGCGGATTTCTGATCACCGCAATGCCGAACGGGCAGTGTGCGCACCGCGGCCTCTCCGGCTTTTATCTTACGAACATGCTAAACACCCGCCGAACATCTTACATGTTCGTAAGTTAAAAGTCGTGCAACCTTACAGTAGTATAGTTGTAGAAATGTCACCAGCACACCAATCCTTTTAAGATAGCAAAAGCTTCATTTATTTACGTTTTTTGTCATATGACCAAACAAGCACTTTCGTGACCGCGCAAGGTCCCTTCATCAGGCTTTAGCATTGTCAATGCTAAAGCCTGATGAAGGGACCCTGCGCGGTCCCGAAAGTGCTTGTTCGGTCATATGACAAAAAACTTCAATAAATGAAGCTTTTGCTATCTTAAAAGGATTGGTGTGCTGGTGACATTTCTACAATTTTGCTGACATTCGCGGCGCCATCCGCGGTCACTGCGAGCACCCCCCACTACAAGGGACATATCGGTAAGGAGTGCGACAAGGATAGTACTTATTGACTTACAGTAGTAGAGGTCGCACGGCTTCCACACACCTTACGATAATCGTACGATCGCGGGATTTCCAGCGATTATCGTACGATTATCGTAAGGTGTGTGGGCACCCTTAGTAGTACTTTTTCCATCCAGGCAATTAGTAGTGATGGCAGCTTCCATGTTTCTTTAAAGTAGATCTAAATCCTAAGTGGGTTCCACTGAGTTTCTTAAAGTACAGTGTATCATAGACAATTGTTTTTTCTTTAAATTTCTTTTGCATACCAATGCTGATGATCTCCTTCAGCCTTTTTCACACACTTTCTGTCTACATGCACTTCTGTCTACAGCAGCAGCTGCACAACATTGATCTGGAATGCTTTACTGGTACTGACGATGATGGAACATGCCTGTGCAATGTATGTCAACACGGCCACTCGCAGCCTCGACTAGGGGTGCGTGTGACAATATGACAACACAGGAGCTCAGTTAGGACACAGTTAACACCCCATACTAGGAGGAAACTGAACAAGGACCTTCATGTCATGATCACAGGTATTATTTTAATAAATTCTGCAGGTTTAACTAAACTGAAAACAGCTTTTGAAATTACATTTAGGCCTGGTTCACATCTGAGAAATCGGAGATCGCACTGCGGTTTTGTGCATGATGGCCGCGCAATCCCGGAATCATGCACAAATGCAAACCGCGCTTGCAGTGCCATTATTTTCGAATGGCACCCCAAATCGCGGCTAGCAATCTGTGGGGTTGCATGCCGCGGTTGACGTGGCACAGCCACAAAAAAACGCAGGTCGCTTGTCCCACCAAAGGGTGCATGAGCCTTTTTGCCATGATTGCCGCACAGATATGACCCCATTGATATCAATGGGTCCGCGCGGCAATTGCGGCACACAATCGCGTGTGACCGCTCGGTTCCAGGGCGCGGGGTCCTGGGCTGCCCAAATCTGAACCAGGCCTAAGGCTGGCCATACACTGAATTTTGGCTGACTCAGCTGTAATTCAAGCAGTGTGTGGCCCTATCAGCACTCCTCTTTTTAAGAAAAATCAATTTTTCAATCAACGCTGGTCTGCAAAATTCTCAGCTGAACAGTAACTGCATCAGCTGCAAACACTGTTGGGGTATTCTAATAGAGCTGCTGTCAGAATACAATACCCTGGCAGGGGGGGACTCCCCCCATCCATTCCCCATTGATCATTTTTTATCTCCTTCGGGCCCAATGTATGGTCAGCTTAACATGTTGAAGCTTACAAAAGATTTTAGAGATTGGGTTAAGTAGGGTATACAATGAACTAATTTTGAACACACTAAATTGATTTCAGAACGTTCATTCAACTTTCTAATAGTTGATGGGGTCACATCGATGATCAATTTCGACCGCAGTGATGAAAAAGGTCGAAAGTGCACTTTGGAAAATGCTTTTCGATTGAACGACCTTCTAACAGTGAACGCGGTTTTCATTCTGGGAAACTCCATTCATTCCAAAATCTATATAACATGGGTGCAAAAAATGAAAAAAGGGCCTCAGTCATGAAGGGGTTAAATCAAAAAGAAAATCAAACCTCAAGTCTCTGATGGAATTATCGAACGCACCAACAAGATTTTTCGTACGAACATTCATTTGAAAATCTATCCGTGTATACTCTACCTAAGATGCACTTCAAGCAGTGCTTTTGTTTATTATTCCTTTTCTGTTCTTGTGTAAGCAGACGTGACACATAATGGAACTCTGAGAAAAGGGCCCATCTATTCTCCAGAATAGTGTTATCCTAATTGTACATAATATTTATCCAAATTGTGACTCCACATAGTCGTCTAAGCAGGGATCACGCTGTATTACAAAGTGTAATTCTTACAATCTGACAACCTAGCTAAATATTGTTGTATATAGCAGCACATTCTAATGTTATCAGCATTACAAACAATAATGGAATCTAAAGCATGTGAATGATCTGATAAAAGCTCCTACAAGTATTAATGTTCTTTGCTGCAGTGCAAACAAATGTGACCTGTACAGTTACCAGCTTCTGCTATAGTTATTACAAGGTGTGCATTTTGTATGTATAGTTGTTTGTCATCTGAGCTTCACACAACTTTAAAAGGCTTAAAGTGGAACTCCATGAGTGATCCTTTATGGACACCTGCATTGGTCCAGCTTGGCTCAATGTAAGTATCCATATCTGATGTCCGGCAGGTCTCTGGGGATGTTAAGAACCACTGTAGCAGCACATACTATATACAATGATTGCCGCGATCTTCCTGCTGCGGCTCCAACGGCTTCCCCTCTGCACACTGGACGCAGGGAATTGCTCACTCAGCGCCGCTGCCATTCACAGAATTGTATTTTTTTTCAATTAATACAAGGCATGAATACAAGGCAGTCTCTGATTGGACAAGGTGAAGATCATGACATCATCCGTCTCTCCTCTCCACCCCATCCAATCAAAGTCATGTAGGGGATCCCACCGCCGCACTCCTGACCCAAAATGCCCCAACTTCCAATGGGGGGAGGGGGGGGGGTTGCTGAAATGACAGCAGATGGCGCCGCTGGATCAGATAAACAGAACAGTATCAGGGTTATTCACAAAAGGGTGAACAGATTGGAGAAGACAGGAGACATGAACAATCCAGGACAAAATAGCTGATTTGGAAACATTCTCCAATTCAGCTCACTATCCAAATCAACTATTTTGGCCTAGATTGTTCACTTCTCCTGCTGTAAAAGAACTACAAGAGGTTAATACCAGTTCAAAATCAGGTACATTGCTTGCTGGCTCAGAAGCCCGATCATCTGAGCTGGCTGGCTGTGACAGCGTTGCCTGCAGCCTGTCTCCTCCTCCACTGCGGCAATGGAATGTCCCTCGGCGCCTTCACTTCCTATACACTCTCTGTAGAACATGATAACTCAGGAACCTTAGACCACTGCAGCGGAGAGGAAGAGACACCCCAGGGACTGATCTAAGAGCAGGCCATCTCCGAGGATCAGGTGAGTATAACTTTGTTACTTTCAGTCCTAGACAAAAGTGAGCAGTTAACCCTTGCAGTGAGGGGGTAGCCCCACTGCAAGGGTCAATAAAAAAAAAAATTACCCGTTGTTATTCTTTTAACATCTATAAACAGATGACGGTGATAATGAACAAAGCAAATGTAACATTCAGATAGCAAAAAGCAGGTTGGGTAGACAGCAAATAAAGAAGCAATGTGACAGTTGGAGTATTCCTTGATACAATAAAAAATCATGAAATGTCTGGTTAATCTTTACATTTTTGGGTTACGCTTATAACAAATAATTTCTGTTGCGTGTGAAGTCAGTCTGCGTTTCCATCATTCCTGATGTCCATGATGTCATGTGTCGTACCGTATAAGGCTGGTTTAGGAGCAGGGCATAAACATGAGAGAGATCACAGCTCAGAGCCGCCAGCACTGCATGGGAGAGATTACGCTGGCAGTAATCCATGGAGCATTGACTAGGTTCTGCCAGAGACCAAAAAAAGAATTAACCCCCTACTCACAGAGATCCACCTGTAAAACAGAAATGATCATTTTAAAGGATCTGTCCACTCTACTAATATTGTACTTAGAAGAGGCCCAGCAGGATCATCTCATATCACTCCGTTGGTGAGACTTGTGTATCTTGGCACTGCTGATTAGAAGCCTAGGTCCCATCCACATCGAAGGCGTTTTGTTACGCGATGCCCATGGTGCAATAATGTTCAAGATGAAGAATTCCGTTATCTCCAATGGGCCCGTGCACACCTGGGCATTGTGTAGCTTGCCAATTGAAGCTCAGAAAAGTACAAAACCTTCTTTTGGGGCAGAATAGTTTATTGTTTGCCCCTTAGACATCAATGGGAGCACGTGAAAAGCCAAAAATGAACAAAACAAAACAAAGTGCTCCCACTTTAGTGTTTATAGGACAAAATGTACACAAAAGTGGCTTTCATACAGATACCTTTCCTAATTTACACAGCTTCTGTACATCTCTCCAGAATGTTAGTGGCAAGATCTCTGCACTCAAGTTCCCATGGGTGCATATCAGCTGCAATCTATATGAGGTTGTCACACTCTACCAAATTGGACTTTTAATATATTGTATATTAATGTAAATAAGAAAGTAGTAGGAGCACTAAAATGTGGATGTCTAAGTACCTCAAGATGGAAAGAAGCATTGAGCTATTAAACTATTACAAATATTCTCATATACAGTTGAGTGAAAAAGTGTTAGCCCCCTATAATGATCCAAAACACACCAGCAAGTCCACCTCTGAATGGCTGAAGAAAAACAAAATGAAGACTTTGGAGTGGCCTAGTCAAAGTCCTGACCTGAATCCTACTGAGATGCTGTGGCATGACCTTAAAAAGGCGGTTCATGCTGGAAAACCTTCCAATGTGGCTGAATTACAACAATTCTGCAAAGATGAGTGAAAATGCCTGCACAGCGCTGTAACAGACTCATTGCAAGTTATCGCAACCGCTTGATTGCAGTTCCTGCTTCTAAGGGTGGCCCAACCAGTTATTAGGTTTAGAGGGCAAACACTTTTTCACACAGGGCCATGTGGGTTTGCATTTTGTTTTCCCTTAATAATAAAAAACCTTCCTTTAAAAACTGCATGTTGTGTTTACTTGTATTATCTTTGACTAATATTTAAATTTGTTTGATGATCTGAAACATTAAAGTGTGACAAACGTGCAAAACAATGAAAAATCAGGAAGGGGACCAACACTTTATCACACAACTGTATATACTACATTTATCGGGTAGAAAAATTAATTTTTGGGAAGTAGATGGTATGTAGACTATAATGTCACCTATTCAGTAGGTAAATCTGCTAGCCAGCCTAATCCACATTATCAGTTTGATCTCTTTCTTCTATGGGATGAGAAATAAGTGACTGATAAACTTAAATAATATTGCTAATAAAGTTCTGTATTATAGTATGATCCAAAACAAACCCTATGAGGCTGTTTTTGTGTGTTTCTTCTATGCATTTGTCAGGCGTTTTAAGACATGCTTTGGTGTTTTTGCAGGAGCTCCCATTGATTTTTATGGGGCTAAAAAAAAGCATGCTTCTGTCTGAAAAAAACGCATGCACTTTTTTGAGGAACAAGACACAATGCTCAGATGTGAATGGGCACGATTGAAAATAATGGGATTCTCCATGTTGAAAGATGTTGCACTGTGAGAAAAGTGGTACAAAATACTGAACTGCAACATTGTTGATTTTAAGTAGAACATACAGCAATATAAAAATAACTATATATATATATATTAAAAAAAGTATCCCGTTACAGGTACACAAAGAAAATGTAAATATTATTCTCTCCAATTATCTATTGCATGCTTGTGAGAAGTGTTGTTTGGCATGCACATGTGCAGCTATCAGTTGTTATCAAAACAGAGCAAGGGAAATCAACGATCCCAGCTGTAGAAGACTGGTGGCATGCCAGAATATCTGTGTACTGCATTCATTCATGAGAACAGCTATATTCAGACCTTTCCTGATAATGAACAGCCAACAAAAGATTATCATTCACTCATAATTGCCTATATTTACATGAACCTACAATGCTCTGCTCTCTGTAACTCTCTGGTACCCTCTACTGACAGTTTCCTACCTTACATCTATTACTGAAAAAAGCAGCAGCTTATTGAATAAAGCATTGTATATAACGTTCTGTAACCTATAACAAGCCATCAGAATTTACTGTATATCATATATATATTATTGTTAAAGTGACATTAAACCCTCCGATTTTTTTAACATAACAATACTGTAATGTGTGCCTTACTGTAATCCATGGTTGTTCTCTTTGCTGCTCTTCCTTTTAAATCTGTATCTGTTCTCATGCTGAGCAGAACTTCTGTTTTGCAGCAGACTGCCTTGTCTCTGGAATGGATACATGGTGTCTGTGTGTAGGTTCACAACCTGAGCCAGCACTACAGGAAGAGGCACTGAGGATTTAAAAGGAAGAGCAGCAAAGAGAAGGGAAACAACCATGGATTACAGTAAGGCGCACATTACAGTATTGGTTTATGTTAACAAAATCTGAGGGTTTAATGTCACTTTATGAAAAGTCAAAGAGACATGAGAGAGACAAGAAATGATTGCTTATTGGTTGCATAGGTTGATGAAGTTTGTGGATTGCTCTTTGACAGCTCGTCCTGTTCCTAGAGGCCAGAAAATAGTGCAATAAAAGTGACAGCCCCACAAGGATTATCTTATTGGTGTGGCTGGCCAGTTGGAATGTAAAAGAGTCAGTATAAGTGACCTGACTACTGGGCAGGCACATTCCAGAGGATCCCCACTGTCCTGGTTTGTAGTGTCAATTTTCAGGATTGTGAATTGAAGCGCCAAATTCTGTTTTGATAGTCCAGATACGTCTTTATTTACGCAGGGTGCCAGGGACAGTATGAAGATAGACACGGTGTTTCTGGGGCTCATACAAATAGCCTCCTAATCAGGGCTTAGGAAAGCTGGCCATACACCTTTTCAGATTTTCTGTGGTCAGATGGAAAAGGTGCAACAGATTCCTCCATCTACGCTTAACTGTGTGCATGGAGTAATCTCCACCTGGGCCAATCTGTTGCTCTTATTCCATCTGACCACAGAAAATCTGCAGATAATTGTAAGGTGTATGGGCAACTCTAGGGAGACCATGTATCACGATTGTGATGGCCTAAAATGAGATACCATTTTGCCCAGTGTGTGAGAATGCACAGAGCTTTTCAGCAACTGATTTGGCACCCAAGGTCCAGGGGGTAGCTTTATGAGCCCCCAAAACATGTTGGCAATCACTATATTGTCCCGTCAATGCTACTTTCTATTAAGATGTATCTGGACTTTTAAATGGAGTGTGGTGCTTCAATATAATTGGGTTATACAATTATGGGTAGGCCGCTAGGGAAGTCAGAAATGGAGAAGGATTTGGGGGTCATTGTAGACCACAAACTGAAAGGTAGTTTGCAGTGCCAGGCTGCGGTAAACACAGCTAGCAGGGTTTTGTCCTGTATTCAAAGGGGATTAATTGCAGGGACAAGTCTATAATTTTGCCACTTTATAGATCATTGGTTCGACCTCATCTGGAGTACGCGGTCCAGTTCTGGTCACCAGTACTAAGAAAAGATGTCCTTGAGTTGGAAAAAGTCCAGCGGAGGGCAACCAAACTAATTAGGGGTATGGAGGACCAGAGCTACGAGACAAGGCTACTAAATTTAAACATGTTCACATTGGAGGTGAGGAGATTAAGGGGGGATATGATTTCCATGTACAAAATGTTCAATGGTGGTAGCAACATTAGCGATAAACTGTTTAAAATTAACTCCATTACAAAAACTAGAGGCCACCACCTAAAATTGGTGGAAAAAAAATTCCAGCACAAGGGGCGAAGGGGGTTCTTCACAGTAAGATCAGTTAGGGTCTGGAACTCACTGCCACAGGCGGTGATTTCAGCAAATAATGTGGAATTGTTCAAGAAACTTTTGGACGATTTCTTAAGGGACCGCAATATACAGGGGTACGGGTACTCCTAGAATGAGATCCTAATAGGTTGGACTTGATGGACTAATGTCTTTATTCAACCTCAAATACTATGTAACTATGTAATTCACAATCCTGCATTTTGTTCCTAGAGGTCATCAGTGTAATCTAGGATCAGAGGCAGCAGGACTTGCGATATCCCTCTAATAACATAAAACTCCAAGTAAGCCTCTGTGAGGCTAATAGAATAAAGGATGCATGTGCACTGTCACATCATGTGTGGAAGCGTTCTGCTGCTTCTAACTTTTTTTAAGTAAAACTTGATACCACAGCTGCTTTTGTCTTGATATCAGCCCCCTGTATTCTCTGCACAGTGGACTTGGAGAGGAAAGTGTGTGCTAGTAGCCAGCCAGGCTCTACTGTAGTGCACAGGAAGGTGAACTAAGAGGTGGTAAGAGTGAGCAGATGGATGGACACATCTATGCACCGATGCTCCTTTATTGTACAGTCAGCAGATTAGTTATATGTTTTTATGCAAGCTGTGCTGCTGCAGTGTCAGTGCTGGCTGCACTGTCTGGCAAGGGTGCCTTGATCCCAAGACTGGCTACTTTT
>NW_017306691.1:407807-450198 GCF_000935625.1 Nanorana parkeri | reverse complement strand
CCAAAATATATTGATATAATATGTATAATATGAAAAAGAAAATGTACCTTGCTGCCTGCAGCAAACATTATAGTACTCTGTGTGATAATATTCCGTTTAGTTTCCCTGTGCACTTACCAAATTTTTTTTTTTTTTTAAGTGACACTAAACTCAGGAGTTAAATCTTAAAAATGCATTCAAGTATTTTAACTATTTACAAAAATGTATCTTATTTGTGTATCACTCGGCTGTAGATCCTCAAATCATCTCTGAATTGGTGTTGACACTGTCCTTCTTTCTGCAGAGTGGCTACTTTTGTTCCCTATGTATGTTTTTGTTCCCTGTGTATGTTATAAAGTAGCCACCGATCCAAGCTCACTCCCGTGATGGACTACAATCTCAATACAAATTAGTAAACTAAACATGAGATTGTAGTCCATCACAGGAGTGAGCTTGGAGCGGTGACTACTTTACACACACACAGGGACCATGGGGAACAAAAGTAGCCATCCTCCAGAAGGAAGGACAGTGTCAGCACCAATTCAGAGATGATTTGAGGATCTACAGCCGAGTGATACACAAGTAAGATAAATCTTTGTTGAATTACTTACTTGAATGCATTTTTAAGATTTAACGCCTGAGTTTAGTGTCACTTGCAACTTGCAAGACTGTTCATTCTGAAAACAAAATTCCGTTCAGGCTGTGGTCCACATGCTGTGCCTACCTTTTGCCACTAAAGATGATGATGATTATGGTGATGATATTGAGGGATTTTCAGTCAATAATATGCCTTTACATGAGTAACAAATAAAACAGTTATATTAAATGAAAACTATAGCCAAACCTTTTTTTTGGCTTTAGTACTCTTTTAGCTCACAATAGTAAATTTACTAATGTACTTGTGTGACCCAAAGTCAACATATAGTGAGCTATTGACCGCTATATGCTGACAGCACAGAGCGGCGCTGCAGCTGGGAAAAATCCCAACAATATTGTCAGGATCAACCCGCTGTCTGACAGCTGGCTCTGCCTCTCCAGAGTCAGAGCCAGCTGTGCCCGCCCCCTCCCCTGCATGTCCCTCCAATTAACGCTCAAGGAACATAGAGAGGGGAGGGGGGGATCCCTGTGGGGAGCTGTGATTGTCAACACTCTCTGCAGGGAGAAACAGTGATCAGCAGTTTGTGATCACTTAGTTCTCCAACTATAGAGTCAGCATGTGACAGCTGCAGTGTTACACGCTGGCTAAAATGATTGGGAAAACCACATTTTACTCTCCCAATAGTTCTCCTTTAATATTTATATGTAGTGCTGAGTGCTTGACCTTGCATTGCCTTTATTCCTGGATATTACCAGGAGACTTCATGCTTTTATACTATTGGATTAGTCTCTATGTGTAACGTAACCTTGTCATGACATCACAGGTGATACCAACACTCATGACAGTTAATAGAATCAGGTTACTCACCCAGTCCTAGGTCAACAGTTGTCAGGCTATAAAGTGTATGTCAGGTGCTAAACAGCTAATTGCTTCTATTAGACTTGCGTAAATAAATATATCTTCCTTACTATAAAAAGGATAAACAAGTCAGCTTGTGCCGAGGATGCTAAAATTTACTTAAATAGCCATCCATTGAAGCATTGTAAAGAATACTATTGGTAGTTTAGTTCTAGCCAGTCATCCAGCGATGCAGATCCAATGTCAATCACAATAATCGACAACTCACCGAAATGATGACGTGGCGATACTCCTGCTGCTTTTCATGTTGGTGGGTTGTTGTTGTGTAGTGGCATTTTGATATTAACTCATACACTTCATATTGTTGATATTAATTAGTATATATATTATTATTAATAATAATATTATGTAATAGTTAAAAATATTTAGTCTTAAAAGTTGAGCAGCATTATACAGACATATACAGACGAACGTTATACAGACAGACAGATCAGTGGCGTCACAAGAGGGGTGCGGCCCGCACACTGGTCACACCATTGCAGGGGTGACACCAAAATGACTGACAGTCATTTTGGTGTCACCCCCTCTAAAACGTCCAGCACTCGGTCATGGAGAGAGGAAGGGACCCGGCGGTATACCTCATCCCGCCGGATGAACGTCCTCCTCCTCTCTTTGCCGGCGTCCATCACCAAGATGGGCGCCGGCAGGCATCAATAAGATGGCCGTGCACGCGCGATGACGACACGGTGGGGTGTCACCCGGGTGACACCTGTCCTCGAGAAGCCCCTGATACAGATGAACTTTAGATGAACCCTAGGAGCATACAAGGCACACTCGGCACATGTGCACGTGTCCCATGTGCTTGGGCTGGAATAGAACAAATTAGGAGACATTCTTCAGATTTATTGCCAGTTGCAGTGACGTAAGGGCTTGGTAGCGAATTATATGGTAACACATATGGTTGTATTGTAAAATTTCTTGTAAAAAGGGACCGGCGATCCTTTTTTTTAACTTGCTTATGCCTGTACCCAGGTGCTGCTGTTATCATTAAACCTGCTAAATGAAGCTTCCGCCTGGTCCGCTCATTTGCTATTCCAGTTCAGTGCACTGTGATTGAAGTTAGATCTACATTGCTGGACTACATGATTAATGTTGGGTTTACAGCGGGGGGACAGTGTTTTCCTTTTTCTAGGGTGTTTTAGTTGGAAATCATTTTTTTTTTTGTGACTGGGTAACAGGTACTATGTACCCCTTACTCATTCACATAGGGATAGGACTGAATAACTGGGGTAACCTTATTTTAAAAGTGGTTTTCAGATGCTCATAGATCCTCCCCTGCAGATCACCACACTCACTGTGCCACTGATGTGGGGATAAGGCCCTTGTCCCCATCAATATGGGGACAAGGTGCCTTGCAGGGTGGTCAATTACATCACCTAAGATACCTGCCGGCATGTTTATAATGTGAATCAAGCTGATGGGAAGCTGTCATTTAGCGGAAGTAGTGATACCGCCACTAAGTGAATGGCTTCTGGTGCCATCTTTTGGCCAAAATAGTGGTGAATCCCTGGTTTCTCCCCTCCCTTCTGGGCACTGCTCTGTGTCCCAGCGGGGAGGAGAGAAACTGCCACAGGAGGCTGAGCGGTGCGGGGGAGGAGAGACGTCGGCCGCTCACAGTGCTCTCCTCCCCCGCTCAGTCTCCTGTGACAGAATAGGAGAGCGACGGTGTGGGTGTGGAGACAGCTTTCAATGCTGTCACAGGGCCGAAGGAGGCCAAGCTCTCCTTCGGCACTGCCCTGCTCAGCCTTCTGTGACAAATCAAGGGCGGCGGAGACAGCTGTCACAGGAGGCCGAGCTCTCCTACCTGCACCGCTCGCTCAGCATCCTGTGACAGCCGATCCAGGAAGGAGAGCAGGTACAAGCACTCAGCGATCACTGACTGCTTGTAAATAATTGAGGACATAGTATGTTTACTATGTCCCCAATTATGAATGAAGGGGAAGTGATCTACATCACTTCCTGTTCGTTCATGATTGTGGACATGGTAAACATAATATCTCCACAAGTTATGAATGAACAGGAAGACTCAGTATAAAGGCTTCCTGTTCATTTATAACAGGGGATGCAGAAAAAGAGATTGAGGACTCAATCTCTTTTTCTATTTTAAAAGGGAAATGTCAGGGGTCTGTTTAGATCCCTAATGTTTCACTGAAGCCCCCAACAGTAAAATAAAAAAAATTAAATATTTAATACAAATAAATACAAATAAAATATTAAACAATGTAAAAGTTTATAAAAAATACAAATAAAATATTTGTAAAAATTTGAAAAGGTTAGAGAAAAAAACAATTTCGGTTTTGGCCTGACATTTATTTTTAATTTCGGTTTCCTTTTGGTTTTGAAAATTTCATTTCGGTGCACCTCTACTTTTAGGTTGATGTCAGATGGGCGATCATGCAGCTGACGTAGTGAGATCAGGATTCGGCATTGTTCGGAGTAGTGATATAGCAACATCTTGATGCATCTGACTAAAGAGAGTGATTCCATAGGGACAGACAGGCATCCTCTATAGTGATCCTGTCACTGGCCAATTGTCTTTAGTGTCAGACATCAGCCTAACTCATACAAAATAGTGATCACTTAGTTGTTCCGATGATGGTTGTAACTAATGGATGTTAACGCAATGTTGGAGATTAGAAAAGTTTTGATGTCTATTTATACTGCACCTACATTACTTTTATTCACAATTATAAGAGGGTCAGAGCCATTATGAGGGCGACTATTTGCTAATCTTTGAAGCTATTAGATGTTAATTCAACTCAGGGGATGTAAAGATCATTAGTAGGACACTTCATTTGAACTTAATATGCAAATTAAACAGGTTATCAGTGTAATTAGTTCTTTAGAAAGGTTCAATTGCCCCTAAAATAGCTTCTTTAATTCTTTGCAGCTTCTGAAAATGATAATTTGTTCAGAAATTCCTTATTTTGTATATACAGTATCTCCTACTACAACCTATTATCTGCATGACTCTAATTACTTTTCAGAAGCAGAACAGCAGAAAGCAATTGACCTGCAGATTATAACAATCCTCCAGGGGATGACATGTACAATGGGAATGCTGTAATTTTTAAATGCATCTTTAATGTGGTCAGTTGGTTTAACATAGGCCCTTAACAACTTCAATTCAGAATATGTATAAGTATTGAATAAAATCTCCATGGTAAAATATTCTGTGTGTTTTCAATCCAAACGTAAGCTTTCAAATAATATTATGATCATTTCCATTGCACTTTGCAAACACATATTTACATATAAGTAATTACTTATTGCTGAATTTAACTACATTAATAGGAGAAATACATTGACTTTGGTTGAAGATTTTGGTAAACCCTTTCCCCCATATTAGAGAAGGCATAAAGTATAAAGAGGATCTTACAGAGTTTAAAGTAGAAAACAAAGCTTTGGGCAGGGTGGAGAAGAAGATTTATAACCTCTATCATGTATATATTGCTGTCTGGGTCTCTTTTGGGTAGATTACCTCTCACTTCCTGTTCCGGTGATTGGTACCATCCGGGGAAAAAAGAGAAATATACATAGACAGCAATTAAAAATATTTTTTCAGTTGCAGAAGAAGGGTTAAAGTGCAACTGAAGCCTGCTGTCTGTGTCCCCATTAGGGAACTTCACCCTTTAGATTTCTCTGGGGTCTGTTATTGCTGACAGTGAAAGTAAATCCCAAATTTTTAGTTGTCATCAGAACAGGAATAAAGATGAAATCTTCCAATAGGGAAACTTGTTCTGGTGACCACACTGACAACCAGCGATCTCCCCCTGTGTGGAGGGATTTTTTCTTGCTTCCTGTAGTGGCTATTGGATAGGAAGAGATGGGAAATCTCCCCAATGGGGCACAGATAGCAAAAGAGAAAAAAAACACTTACAGGGGTTATAACCTTTCCTTACTCTATCCAAAACTTTTTTGGCTTCAGTTCTACTTTAATTCTTCTGTCCTTTTTTTGCTGTCTGTAAATATGGCTGTGCAGTGCGGTCATAAAATACAGTATTTCCCTTAAGGAACTATTTATTGTATGTTTACACTTGGACTTTAGTCCACCCTTCCCAGCACCACATACTTGTCTTACCTTCGCTGCCCCGTCATTTTGTTTGGTTGCTGCGAGCAAAAGAGAAATACATGATACATCTGAGAATTGGGAGCATGTTGGTTACTACCCTTCTTTCGGGACAGAGCAAGCATCCTCAGCCCTGTGTAAAGCTGGCCATGCACCTTACAACCATCGCACAACTTTCATCGTGCGATGGTTGTAAGGTAATTAAAAGCTTGGACAGGCAAATAGTACTTGCGATCATCAAAAGCCCGCCCCGCTGAGGCGAGGGCTTCTGATGACTGCAATCCTGAGTGGGCAGTGTGCGCAAGCGCACACCGGCCCGTCCGGCTTTTATCTTCCGAGCACGCCACTAACCCGCTGAAAATCTTACGATTTTCGGCAGGTTTTCCAGCGGGCTCGGAAGACAAAAGACGTGCGACCGTACAGTAGAAATGGTTGCACGCCTTCCATACACCTGCCGATTATGGTATGATCGCGGGATCACACGCGATTAGCGTATGATAATCGGCAGGTGTATGGGCACCTTAAGATCCAAGTAGTGTCCTGCTGGGCAAATGGATCAGAGGGGTAATGAAAGGAAAATGAGTATGTGCAGCTGGGAAGGGAGGTAGATAAATTGTGATTTTAGAGACTCTGCTAAGAAAAAACAATTTTCTATGTCTTTAAAATAAATCCATATAATTACTAGAGTTACTTCTGCCAAATTGTGATTATCGTTCCTTTATTATCTATTGGGACTATGAAAACTAATGGTCAGTGAACTTTTTCAACAAAGAATTAAGAACAGCCTGCATTGCATTCCAATGAATCACCTTATATTTTTACAAAACCACTCCACAAACTCAATTTGTGTTGTTTCCCCTAAGGTGCCCATACACTGGCACATACACAGTGTGTGGGGCTGTCGGCTCACTTTCACCCAGCATTCCTCGATCAGTTGATTGAAGGAGCCTGTTGGAAAATCTTTGTACAATCAGAGCCCGCAGCCAATGCGCTGACCGCTCTGATTGGGTATTCTGACTGGTGCCGCCAGAACTGGTCCCAATACAATGACAACAGAGCAGATTCGTCGATCGACACGCTATTTGTGGTGATGATGGAACAGCCTGCGGGTTGAACGAAAAACATTGATAGGTGTATGGCCAGCGCCAGCCTTATGTAGGGAAACCCAATTTCCCTTACTGCCATTTCAACCACTGATCATGCATGTATGTCGTACACATTCAAACCTCCCAATGAGTGTGGGCATTGCAAACTCAGCTGAAAATATATTTAATCACAATAAATAAGAGTATGCTTTAAATAAAGAACATGACCAACTAAACTAAATTAATTTTGGTGTCTGAGTTTTCTTAGAAACCAGTGGTTGATATTGGTGGTTGAATAGCAAACATGAATGCTACCTGTACCTGTGGTCCTCCACATTGAAGACAAAGCATTCCTGTGCCAAAAAATGCTATTGCAGAGGTCCTATCTCCAGAATCTAATGCCTGTTAAAAAATGAATCTAACCCTTGCAATAATTATTCAGAGTGAGGAAAGTAAGGAAGGAGGAGAAGTGCGGGCCTTTTGCTGCCAATTTGACTCATTGAGGTGTGGCTTCCAACTAATTCTGGGGTGCAGAGTCATGTGTCTCCTCCTGCATGTGGTATCCAAATGACTGGTATGTTTACAATGGCTGATACGCTGCAGGCAGAGGCTACAGATCACTATGGTGCTGTCAGCAGCTAATATGTTACAAAGGCCAGAACCACGGAGTTCTGTAGTTCGGCCCTGGGGATAGCAGTGGCCTGCACCTGTGGGGTGGCACAGAATACAAAGTATGCTGTACAGGCTGTGCACCATCCAGAGGGAGTACAGGGAGCCCCCCCATCCAGAAGAAGTATGGGGAGTCCCCCCATCCAAGGGGAGTGAGGGGATTCCAAACTGCCCAGGCATGTTACCGATGTTGGCCTGGGGTCTGTCCCCACTCATCGCTCTCCGCGCTGGCCGGAAGCTGCTCTACCCAGGCTGTAAGCAGGATGGCCACTCCCAGACCTTGGGGAAAGCAGTGGCTAGAGGATCTGGAGGGGAGGTGGGAAAGGTGCTTTGCTGCAGCCTGAAGAGTGGCTGTAGATAACCATTGTGAGCCCTACTGAACTGGACCAAAACCCAGTGAGTACACCCAGTATATCCCCCGACCTACACCCTATAAACCACCCGACCTACACCCTGTGAGTATACCCTATATAACACCTGATCTAGATTCTGTGAATACACCCCATTCCAGTACCACCATGCGTTACAATGCAGCAGGTGCATTGCGTTGCCATTAATTTGAGTGGTACCCCAAACACACCTCCCCACAATACCGTTGACCGCACCACAACACGCAGTACTGCAGTTCCATGCATTGCAGTGTGGCTGAAAAAAGTAGTGCATGCGTGTTACACACTTGTTAATGACACCCCAAATGTGTTGAGAGCACATCGAATGCACGGTCAAAAATCACGTGAAGCTCATAGCTTCTGTATGAGCTTCTTTGCCACATTTGTCATGCGTGCGGCAGTCCATTGCAATGAATGGGCTCACATGTGTCAAATACGGCAAAAATGGCGCAAACACATTTAAAAGTGTGCTGTGACTCAAAAAACCTTGAGAAACACTGTCCTAGACCATAGCCTGTGTTGGCAGAAATCCAGATATGTGCCCTATTGCTTTGATAAAAAGCAGAGTCGAATGTTTGTCTTCATTTGTGAAATGATTTTGTGACAAATAATGCCATATGCTGAAGTGATAAGCGTGGGACCAATGTTCTGTATACTGTGTTGATAATGAACTTTGTTTGGGTCTGAGTTTTTTGGGTGACTTCAGAAGGTCACTTTTCCCCATATTTAAATTACCTTGTTGATTGTTTGACTCCATTCCTCCTTGGGTGTTTAATAAGGGGAAGGTGTACAGGTGTTTGTTCTCACATCTATTTCTCCGTGAATTTTTAATGTTTGGAAGGTAGATGCAGATTTTTAATTATTTTATTCTTCGAGCAATTCTTTTTCCCAAGGAAATATGCTGACATATGAAAACATACTTTAAGCTAGTAAATCAATGACAAAGATCTGGGTATGAAATGTGCCAGAGTATTAGTTATTCTTAGAATATTTCCTTTTACAGTAAAACTTCCAGAGCATTTCTTTCAGCTGAAAACCAAATAAATATCCAGAAACTTACAAAGCACGATGACAGAATGCCCTCATCTTTTTTTAAAGTACTCAATTCCTGAGAATAAATGCATGATCCAAAATTAATGTGGAGAAATCATTGCCATGTTAAAAAAGACCTACTTGTTTTTCAGCATTCGAGAAGATAATAGTAACATGCAAGTCCTCTGTTATATCGCAGCTCCTTAAGCTGGCCATACACCTTACAATTGTATTTCGATTTCTTTCCCCCCGTCATCGGACCCCCGTTCGATTTCCGCTCAAATACCTCATCATGCACAGACCAATGTAGATTTCGATTATCGTTCATTAGAAATACTAACTGTAGCAAATCTTGTCGATCGACAGAATTAATTTTCGTTTGCGCATTTGCAGTGTTCATATTGCGATTTTTTTTTTCCTTACGAAAATGCCACTAATCCATTGAATTTTGTACGATTCAAAAAAAGTTTTCCAGCCTGACCGATCGAGGAAATTTGCCCAGTTGTACAATAATTGTGATCGTTCACTTCACATCAACTGGCCAATTATCGTACCCAATCGCGTTTGTTTATCGAACGATAATCGCAAGGTGTATGGGCACCTTTAGGTTGTCCTTTAAACTGTAATAGTTTGCCCCATAGATGCCTGAACAAACTTCCCAACTCCCCAGAGCAGCATGCCGGAACTGAAAGCATTAAGGCATTGGCTAAGCAGGATGAAGTCAAGGTTTTGCTGAAGCATACAATTTCAAGTGAAGGATGCCTCGGAGGGAAGCCCACATTCACACTTGTGCGTTCCGTGAGTTTGTGTCACGCTTGTGCACGTTTGTAAGCTGCATTTGCTGCACATCGCCATTGAGTTTAATGTGCAACAAACATGGCAAAAAAGCTCATGTAGCAAATTTTGCGACATGCATGTTTTTTGCTTCGTGTTGTGCACATTTTAATGCGTGCAAGCTCGTACCAAAAAGGCGCGTCTTCCTGGCTGCATTTGGGGTGCCATTGGAAATGAATGGCAATGCAAGCATGTTGCGCATTTTGCCGCGTTCCTATCAATACATGCAAAATTACTTCAGTTTGCCAACGCAATGCACACTGGGATTGCCTTGTCATCAACAGAGCATTGCTGGGAAATCTTATCTGTAATCATATCTTCACTGGGTCTGTCTGCTGATCTTAGCTGTGAGTTTGGTGGGAGGAGTTGGCAGGCTCCTGTAAACATCACAGTTTTCTGCTTGCTATCTTTTTCAAAAGATTTATATGAAAAACATATCTCTTTAGATTTGCCTCCTTCTCTCTGCTGGCCACTGGGTCCTGCAAACTTTAGCTGATTGCTTGCAGTCTCTTGTAAATGTACACTGGGGATGTGCTCAAAATAAAAGACGGCAGAGAAATCTAATAGCAGTGAGAAGGGTGGCAACAAAATTATGGATCAGGGGGAGAAGTGATTGATGAATGATGGAGGTCATTTAGATAGCAAATGGAGGTGGGCTGAAAATAGCTGCTGAGGTTTATATTGTGTAGAAGTAAGTGTACATTAAATTGACAGCAATCATTTTCAACACAAGAGATGACTTGCAACAACTGTGTAGGGGAAAAAAAGGTAAAGCTTTTGGTGTTCAACATTAACACACTTGATATATGAAGGTTTTATCTATATCTTGATTTAGTAGGGAAAATAAGTAAAATCCAAATCTGCGTTGATACAGACATCAGCCAGGTGGAGTACTACAATGTGGACTTTCTTACTCTATTATTGTTAGTGCAGTGGTTCTCCACCATGTCTATGTGAATTTCTGCAGGAACCCAGAGTTGTACAATGGGCAGCTTAAGGGTTGCGTTAAGTGTGGCTAATCATTGATCCACACCCCATCAGTGAACTAATAAAAGGGGTCCTTTGGATCTCTTTACTAGTTAACAAAAGCTGCATTCCTACATTCATGAACATACGCCCTCTCCATCTCTGTTTGTCCAGAGGAGAAGGATTCCCTACTAAAAGAATTCTGAAGACTGCCTAGGCTGTATCATTGTCATTAATGACAGTGCAGGCAATCCTTAGGATTTCTCAACTTTCTGAAGGAGAATCCATTTCCTCTAGTAAAAGAGTGATGGAGGAGAGTCTTTTCTTGTAATCTTGCAAAATGTGAGTGTGGGGAGTGTGATCCTTGGAGGCAGCTGATGAATTGTCAGTCAGGTCCATTTATATAAGTGTTTAGTGTTTTTTTAACAATAGATAAAGTAATCTGTGAAGATTTTATAGATGAACAATAGCATTTCATATATCTATTTTGTCAAACGGTTTATTAGCTGTGTTCCACCACTTTCATTAGTTTGTGTACCACCTGTATTATTAAATGAGTCCATATGTATCACCCAGCCATATAACTACAGCACTGTTGTAGCTATTCTAGTTCTAACAGAGTATACAATAGGAAAGTCAGAACCGTGAGCAACAATTAGGTCAATAAACAATCCTGGATCTTTACCAAGAGATCGTGGATACCACATGAGCAGACAGAGCAAGGTCAGAAACAATCTGTGGTCAGCAACAGAAATCAGGAGAAAGTCTAACAGGGTTATTCACAAAACGGTGAAGAGTTTGGAGAAGGCAGGAGAAGTGAACAATCTAGGACAACATAGTTGATTTGGGAAAATTCTCCAATTCAGCTCACTTTCCAGTTCAGCTATGTTGTCCTAGATTGTTCACCTCTCCTGCCTTCTCCAAACTCTTCACCCTTTTGTGAATAGCCCTGTAAATGTCAAGTCAAGTCAAGGCAGCCAAGAGCAATGGGAGGCTGAAGGTTAAAACAACAAGAAATCATGTAGGGCAGAGTTAAATATGTTAGGAAACAGGTAAATGCTCTTGGCACTGAATTTTGGGAGGAAATTACCTTTAAACCTGTTTTGGTGCCCTTAGGCACCTAAATAGGTATGCATATATGTGTGCGTACATGTGATTAAGGTAGAAGGATGTATGTGTGTTTGTAAGCATGTACACAGGTCTTTGCCAGCAAGCAATGCTCATACATTTTTCATTTTAAAACGGACCTCTCTAGCTGCAGGCACCATGGAGTAATTATTCTGGAAAGTTCTCCGAAAAATACTTTCACTTTCATTTTCTATCACAAGATCAATTTTCCCCCCACTTTCAGCCTTCTAATCTGTA
The DNA here is from genome assembly GCF_000935625.1 of Nanorana parkeri. NCBI lineage: Eukaryota > Metazoa > Chordata > Amphibia > Anura > Dicroglossidae > Nanorana > Nanorana parkeri. Next base: position 438,294 of record NW_017306691.1, on the reverse strand, counting down.
ATGAGAAGGTCCACAGGAAGATGTGCACAACTTGAACAACTTCACTAGATCTATTGGAAAATGTATGGATGAATTGCTCCACTGAGACAAGAGTGGTCAGTGGGGATTGTTTTAAAGCTTATTTACTTCTTGTTAAGAATAATATAGTTGAATGTCCATATCTTGGCCACAGTTCTACTTTATTACACTATTCAATATAGGGTCAAAATATCTTAACGGCAGGACCCTACAGAGTGCATACTTTTGCAATACACCAAAGCTTATCACGCAACAATGAGAAACAGTGTATATACATTTATTTAATTAAAAAGGAAATGTACCTAAGCTAAACTCTTTAAAACCAAGGAATTGACCACCAAGTTTACACAGGAAAGTCTTATGCTGCCCATGCATGTATAATATATTGTATTGTATGTTAAAAGTTTTATTTTGATAGGGGCTACACATGTGTTTGTGGTTGTGTTTGATTCAATCCAAGTTACAAGTAGAATTACAAACAAAATGATGACTGGTTTCTATATAATGCTCATTTTATTGTTTTTGTACATTGTTCGGAATGCCACAAAAGCAACAACTGCTTTTACAGCATACTAAAAATAAATAAAAAATGTTCAACTCCTCAGATATTTTTACTTGAGTCTGGCAATTCAGACCCACTAACTATTCTCCTTCATCCAACTGCTAACAGTGTGTGTTACAAATGATAACAGTTGATAAGCTCGCTTGGAGGAAATTATTCACTGTTGTGAGTTCAAAGATGATTTGTGCACTGCGTTTAATATTTGGAATCCTGATGCAACATGTAAAGAGTAGCACATATATGTAGCAGGCAAATCAAGAATTGTTCATTAATTGGATTGCATATGTATGGCTGGGCACACACCTTACAACCATCGCAAGACTTTTGTCTTGCGATGGTTGTAAGGTAATTTAAAAAATGTACGATCTACCTATCTTGGACAGGCAGATCGTACTTGCGATGATCGCAAGCCCGCCCCGCTGAGGGGCGGGCTTCCGATGACCGCAATGCCGAACGGGCAGTGTGCGCTTGCACACACCGGCCCGTCCGGCTTTTATCTTATGAACATGCTACACACCCGCCAAAAATCGTACGATTCTCGGCGGGTTTTCGAACATGTTCGTAAGATAAAAGTCGTGCGACCTTACAGTAATAGAGGTCGCACGGCTTCCACACACCTTACGATAATCGTATGATCGCGGGATTTCCTGCGATTATCGTACGATTATCGCAAGGTGTGTGGGCACCTTTAGACAAACTTAAATACTTAACTGACATCAAGACAGCAGCTGTAACTGATAAACTTTTTTAAAAGAAACATCTGAGGAATTTAAATAATTGATGATGCCAAGGGTATAAATATCCCTGTAGCATGTAGTTACAAAACATTATCATTTGATATTGTTCTAATAATATGCATTGTTCTAATTGCACTCTGTTACAGTACTACTTCTTCACAATTAACAACTTTATTGCATTTCAACTGGTCTCAATTAAACACAAACATCAACTTTGAGCTATTTAGATAAGTAATGATTACAATCAAGTAGCTCTAGCTAAGAACTATAACTCACTTAGATTGGCAAGGGACTCTGGTGTGATATCTAGCTAGCAATGATCTGCATTTACCCACTGGAAAATATCATTACTAGAGAATATAGAAATGTGGTCTGTAGGCTTGGAGCTAAAGGACAGGCAACTCAATCACCAGGGACACCCTGACGGAGAGGCCCAGCTGTCCCTATCAGTGCATACCAGGCATAGCACGATGCCCAGCCTCTATTCATTTACCTTATTAGTCCAAGAGGACTTCAAGCTGGTGGGGGCTAAAAGCCCACCGTATTAACTACAGCTGGCTAAACCCCCTACAGAACAAAGGAAAAAGCTAAGAACTCTGGCACTGAAGATAAAATATTAGCATTCTTATTATTAATATTTTGAAATAAGCCTAACACAAACATATATAAGTCATTTGATGTGTGTCTGGGCTACTGTTATATGCCACAAACCTGTAATGGATCACTGGCCCAAAGACCAGGTGCTGACTACCATTATAGTCAATAACAAGGATGATTTTCAATTAATAATTTTCTGGTAGCAAATTCGTCTAACATATGAAAAGCAATATGCAAATACATAGTTATTTTAGATTTATAATGAATTGAAAGGAAGCAGTGAATTAAATTAAGAGAAACTCTATTGAGTATGTATGCGGCATGCTCAGAAGGATAGGGCACTTGCCTTGAAATTATGTTTGCAGATGCACACTTAATAAATTATAGATTTTAGATGGATGTGATAACATATTTTGAGTTTACCTCTTACCTAGCACATGAAATATATCAGTGGTCCTTAATGCATGTAGTTGAGGAAATAGGGTAAGGGGGAGCTATCTTATTTTAACACATTATATTGCTAGTACTGTCATGAGGCTGAGTGTCATAAATCATTAAACTGTTTTATCCTGCCGGGGTAAGTAATGATGGTAAGTGGATGGATAGAGAGATGGAGCTAATACATGCATACACATGGGCATACAGAGAATGCCTAATTGGCCAAAATGTATTGTGGTTAAATGGTTGATATATATATATATATATAAATGATGTCAAAAAAGAAAAAAACGCAGTATTGCAGTGTGCAATGATACCTTTCTTATTAATATAAGAAAGTAATATAAATAAAGTAATAGAAAATCCCTCCAACTGTAACACTAACTCCAAAATAAAATATGTGTTTCAGGAAATGTTAAAAACATTTAGAAATATCTGGGTAAAACATATAACACATTTTTGCCCTTGTCAGTGGTGCAACTAACAGTTGTGTACAGCAGCCCAAATTGTGTTCTGGACTGGAAGACTTAACAAATCCAAATTCTGTGTGGGGTATCATGGGCTACCAAACATCACTGTTCTTTACACTTTCTTATTAAAGTAATATTAAACTCTCAAACATTTTTCAGTAATGAATCCAGATCACACAAATATACATTGCCCTGTATATTGCCCTGTATATAGTATTTCTCTAAATCTTTGCCAGAGCACTAAGGCCCCTATCACATTGTCCGATGCACGAATCCCCTCCTGATCGGGGGAGTACGGATTGGATGTCACCAATGTGACATCCATGTCCGTTCAGTTTGTTTTCCTCCATCTTGCGACTGAGGAAAAAACTGAGATAACCGGACCCCATGTCGGTCTATCGGACTAAGATGTAAATGAACATGTGTTCGTTGACATCAGACTACTCCTGATCCAGCACGATCAGGTCTGGCAAAACAAAACTCTGTTCCTTTTGTTCTTTCGGACCTGGCCGGAGGCGGGGGCAACGCGGATGTAAACAGACACCCATCCATTTAGATCCGGCTGGCTATAGACTTAGATTGGGCATTGCATCGGGTCTCCCTGAAAAACTGACCGGTGGACGTGATCAGGCCACCCATCTGAAAGGGGGCTTATGACAGCCATCCGGCTGGCTAAACAGCTGGCTTCAACTTTCTCTCCTCTGCTTCCCTGAACTTCCTGTTGAGTACAAGGTCATAAGGGAAATCACAGTCTCCAGCAGCTGTTCATTTCCTAGCTTGAAGAAGGGAAGAGGGGGGAGGCTTGCCCTGCTGTGTCTGTGTGTTTGTGGAGACACACAGCTTACTAGCACACACAAGGTTGACTCCATAGGACCCTGCAAGTGAAGTGAGCCACTCTGAAATAGGATATCAGGGCTAGTGCTCAGGGGACCAGTTGATACTGCAGGAACTAAAACTTTAACACATCAAGGAGCAATATCAATTGTTATTTAATCAGCATTTGGAAAAGCCTAAAAAACCCTTTGACTTTAATATCACTTTAAGCTTCAACTTTGCAATTGTATTGAAGAGCCCTGTATGTCTCTTAGCAACTCCTGATTCAGCTCTAAGGAAGCCAGCATGAGTATAATTGTTTTGCCAGCGAGGATAATAAAGCCCAACTGAGGCTTCCGTTTCATTCAGAGAAATACATCCAGGTAAACCACCTTAAAGCCCATCTAAACTTTCATTGATTGCTCTGTAGACACGCCCACGGCAGACCTCATACTACAATTTGGACAGCTCTAGCTCTGACTCAGCAATGGGGCTGTCAGACCTCTGCAGCAGGGGCGTAACAATAGCCATAGCAGCCCATGCGGCTGCTATGGGGCCTGGGGGTAGAAGGGGGCCCCGTGAAGGATTGCTGAAGTTGCTGTTGAGCCTGTACCCCTTATGAAGAGTTGATATCAGATGTACAGGAAGAGACTATGTAGACAGCTCTCCTGCTACCTGCCCTTGATTTAGATTTTAAAGGGCTTGCCATGGGGCCCTATTAACATTTTGCTATGGGTCCCCATGATCTGTAGTTACACCCCTGCTCTGCAGAAAGACAACTGATTTCTCACAGAGAGCAAGGGTCCTGTGGCTGGCAGGGGACAGGCTTTTCTACTCAGGCTGTGGCTGCTGTTTAAAGAAAACAAACTATAAGTCTTGTAACACCTTTTTGTTTTGATGCACCTGGAATCTAACTTGGTTATTTAATCTGATTGTTAAGTTAGATTTTAAGGTGGTGCTGCATTAGTTGTTCTTTCATGTCACCATAAATCTGGCATTTTAATCACTTCAACCATTATTCAGCTCACCACAAACATCATGCACAAATATACTAACGTGTTTGAATACAATTTAGCGTATAGTATTGTGCACTAACAAACGTTGTGTTTCACAGGTTATGTGCGTTGTGTTAAGGCAGCCAATTCATTTTGAATGAGCCGCTAATACACAAGAATGGACATGCAGCAATTTTTCTGGTTGCAGCACACCACAACACATGGTTGAGCATTACCGTGGGTTCGGGTGCAGTGCAATGTATGTGCATCGGAGCTGTGTTGCCTTAGTATGTCATTAAAAATGAATGGCACTGCAACACATTAACGTATGTTACATGCACTAATCTGCATTGTGGTAACAAAACGCATTACAAAAGGAAGAACAGGTCCTGTGGCACATACCAACCAATTAGATTCTCTCTTTAATTTTTCATTGGATGAAGATGACTGTGACCATTGGTGTTCCAAGAAAAAAAAACTATTTTACCACAATACAACAGAATGGCATTTTTTTGTTAATTCTAATATTGCAAAAAGAAATGAGCAGAGGGCCACTATTTCACATGTGAGTAATGTATAAGACATCAGCAAATACTATTAATCTCAGTATACACAGTAAGACCCAGTAAGTACTATTATTCTCAGTATACATAGGTAGATTACCACAACATTAAAGCGGACCTTTACACTCAAAAATCAAATTCTACCAATGCATCCCTCTATGTATGATGATTAATAATAACATAGACATGTCAGGTGTAAAATGCTGTGATTTTGAAATACTTACACTTGCAGAGCATTCACTTTCTGCTTTGAAAGGGCAAAATGACTTCAGTTTGCCAAAACAATGCACACTGGGATTTGCCTTGTCATCAGCAGAGCATGGCTGGGAAATCTCATCTCAGGAGATCTCAGGGAAAGGCATTTTCCTCCCCTGATAGGATGTGCATGGTCACATGTTCTAGTCACATGTGTCATAAATCCAGGAAGTGAAAGGAGAGCTAGTAATCTGCCCTTAGTAAACATGTCACTGCCAGAAGACTGGGGGAGAAAAGAGAACTAAGGTATGCAAAGAATACAGAGCCGGCAATTATCTAGAAGTATGCGTTTGTAGATTGTCATTACTAAACATTTCTAAAGGTGTGCTTGTTGTTATTTTAAAGATATGGGTAAAGGTTCACTTTAATACTCAAAAGAGCATTAAAAGTTTAAATCGGTAAACAGCCTGTTGAAGTGAGGAACGGTCACTTTCTAAAAGTTAAATAACATTTGAAAGAATAAGGTTACTGGGGACAATAGCGGTGGGGTCTTTGCCAATCTGTTTAGTGACACCAGTGTAGAGCCAGGGCAGCTATCTAAACTGCCACTAAACCAGACTCATGACACAGATCAGGCTTGGCTGCCGGAACACAGATATGCCATCTGCCATAACTCGGAGCTGGCTATTTTAGGCTGTGTCTCAGCAGGAAGCATTCTGTGCTACCCACACTAATACCTGGGCTTTCTACACTAGACTTCAATGTGATCTAGTCTATAACTATAAATATATATTTATATATAGTGTATGACAGGGAGGAGAAGATTAGAACTATACGAAATACCAGGGCATACTTGAACAATTCTAGTAGCTGATTAATCTATTGGACAGAGGCCAGAAACATTGTCATCAATTGTTCAGCAATGAGTGTTGTGACTGCTAATGGAATCTTTCCTAATGCAACACAAGTTCACTGCAGACATTAAAGGAAACTTGTAGGGAGGAAAATGGAGGCTGAAATAACTAACTCGTGAAAATGCTAGTTGCATGGCAATCAGTACTTCCGGAGTCATACTGCACGAAATATGCAGATCAGGAGTTCTGACCTTGGTTGCTGTATACTCCATCCAAGTCAGTGAAGAATTGAAGCCAGAAACTGCCAGGCATATAGCATTTTAATAATTACGTCAGTAATGGTAGCCACCATATTTCTGTCACTAACGCTTTCCTTTAAAGAGACACAGAAATGCTTGTTGTATGTTGTTGATTGGAATGAATCACTTTTGTTATAACTTGTGTTTTAGCCAGAGGCAAGATCTCTATTCCTGAATACTTAGGTCTGGACATCTGCCGTGCCTTACTTTACTTTTTTGTCGTTTAATATATTTATTGTTCCACGCAATGCAGTTGAAGGAGTGAGTTATGCCCTGGTACAGCATGAGGAGCGAGATTCAATACAGGGAGCATAACTAGGAAATACAGAGAAAAGATCTCACCATCGTTAACATCTGCCCTACACAAAAATATCAGTTCCCGGTGGATCAGTCCTTCATAGAGTAGTTAGATGTCAATACTATATGTCTACTGTATCTCATAAATGACTGCTTTGGTGGCTCCACATAATTTTTCATCTGACATTCTTTTTTTTTTTTTTTTTTCCAAAGCTGAACAAACAGACTGCAAATGTAAACAACCTAAGGAGGGGTTAACATAGCTTCATTAATGGGGACAGAAGGCTTATGGCATCTTAGTGCCTGACAGCAGCACCAGGTGACAGGACAGCTGAAAGCCCCTTGTCAGAATCTGGGGTTGGCCATATGACAGAGAATGAGGAGCTCTCCTGGGACTGGCTCATTCTTCCTTTTGGCCTTTAACCCTGTATGTACCAAGGAATTTTCACACGATGTCCAGGAACTTATTTGTTTCTTTTAAAATTACTCTTAAATACAACAGATAAACCATATGAGTAGCTGGAAGACAATCGGTCAGGAAATGGACTGCAGGAGGCTGAATCCCCCAAACCCACATTGCCATTTCAGTACTAGCAGAGGGATAATGTGGGTGGCACCAGGTGGGGTACAGCTGGATACATGACATATTATACTTTGCAGTATACATCATCAATATACAACAGATATATTGTTTATCCAAGCACTCACCTCTCGAGCTATCTGATTCAAGGCATGGTCCTCAGCAGACAGTCTTTCCCTGTTGGGATGTCTTTTCCTACCGGTGCCCTGGGTACCCATCTCCGCTTACAGCTGGCAGTGGTAAGAAGAGAAGGGGCAGATCAGTTCAATATCCACATGCAGCCCCTGTCAGGTAAACCCACAGCAATAGAGCAGTCCACGTCAATAATTGTATCAGTGCCAATTTGGTGATAAAAGGGGTTGTGCTGGCCTCCACAGCGTGGTCTCCTTTTCACGGCTATATCCCTTCTCCTCCAATGGCAGTTAATGCGACAACGTATATCGCTTTCTTTGGCTAAAGAGGTAACACATTCCAGTTTCCTTTTTTTTTATTTTTTAGCTGGTACTTACAGTGACAATGTGTCTTTCCTTATCTGCACTATGCAGCGTGTATGTATTCCTATGGCTCTGCTGTCCTTGTCACAGTGTGTCCTCCACTGATCCTGTCCCTGCTGATGCTGATTGTTGTTTTCTTTGCTCTGGATGCAGATACCTGCCTGTCACGTCTCCTCATTAAAGGAGAATTGAACCCAATCTTGTTATACTATCCCCCCCCCCCACTCTGCTACTGTTTCTAGCACTGAGATTGCAAAAGGAAATGGGTCAGATGCTCTTCCTCTCTGCAGGGTACTCCCCCTATCTCTCCCTCCTCTTTCTCTCACCTCCTCATCTCTCCTCTCCCCCTAATCTCTGCAGCTGACATCAGAGGGTGTGGAAGAAGGACAGGGCAGGGGGAGGATTTTTATACTATACACTCAAATTGACTTGAGAGAAAAATCTGTTCTTTCTCACAATGAATCTATAGACTGCATTAAGCAATAAATGAAACCAATGACAAATACAATAATGCCAATGTATATATACTGAATAGATACAGCATCTTCATTTCTATCACGCAGTTCCTATATTGCTTTAACCTGAATAAATGGACTTACACATATTAATTGTAAAAATGCAATCATCAAATACAAAACAAATAAAATACAAAACAACACACGCATGTTATGTGTATAGTTAGTTATTTTAAACAAACACATTTACGTTTAACAACTATCGATAACAGGCTTAGACTTTTCCAATTAAAATAGGGTACTTAAAGCAAATCTCTACGTAAAACATTTTCTTAACCCATTCAGTGGGGGCTACCCCCCCCCCCCCGCAACTGCAAGGGTTAAGTGCTTATTTTTGTTTAGGTTAAAAAATAACAACATTACACTGACCTGATCCTCAGGGACAGCTTGCTCTTAGACCGGTCCCATCCCCCTCTGCTGTAGCGGTCTAAGGTCCCTGAGACATCACATTCTATACACACTGTAGAGGATGCCGAGAGACATATACCATGGCTGGAGTGTAGGACGAGACAGACAGGAGGGAGCGCTGTCAGGGCCGTCCACCTCTGAGGATTTGGGAGTATAACTTTGTATTTTTTAACCTAGACAAAAACGAGCACTTAACCCTTGCAGCGTGTGTGTGTGTGGCGGGAGGGGAGGGTTGGGGTCACTACAAGGGTTTTGAAAAAGTTCTGCTTTAAAATAATATAAAGCTTTCAATTTTTTTTCAATAATAAATTAATATCAAACAAATGTACAGTGGTACCTCGGTTCACAAACTTAATTTGTTCCACGATTCTGGTCGCAAACAGAATTGGTCGCAAATGAAATCAAACTGTGATCAGACTGCGATCTCGACAAGAGGAAGCAACACGTGTCAGAGCGGGGAAGATGGCTGCGGCGGCTGTGTTCGTCACCCGATGCGGAATTTTCAAACGGAAGCAAAATTTTGCCCAACTTCCTGTTCGTGAACCGAATTGTTCGCAAACAGAAGCGTTCGTGAACCTAGGTACCTCTGCACATTGTCCAGCAAGGAACTTCTTTACATTTTGTCCAAGCACTTACAGTCATCTTGTTTCCAAACACCTGGCCCCTAACTCTCTCAGTTGCAATTCAGTTTCCTGAACTTCCTGTCCAGTACAAGATCACAACTGACAGTACAGTCTCCAGCAACTCTCCATCTACTAACTTGGAGAAGAGAGGAAGGATGAGCAGGGAGCAAGGAAGTAGATTGCCTTGCTGTGTGTTTGTGGACCATAATAGAAGTCACCAGCACTCAATGATATGTGCAAGATGTAAAGCACTTTGTATTCAATCGTCACATGCGTCAAACAGCCAACGTTTTCTGGCCATGCAGGGTCCCTTCTTCTGGGCGACATAGTGACGTCTTTTGGGCGACATAGTTACTATGTCGCCCAGAAGAAGGGATCCTGTGTGGCCCCCAAAACGTTGGCTGATTGGCGCATGTGACGATTGAATAAAAAGTGCTTTACTTCATGCACGTATGATCGAGTGCTGGTGACTTCTTTTATGGACTGTATCTGACACGGCGCCATCCGTGTTGTCACTTCAAGCACCCACCTCTTACTCAAGGTCTGTACGCTGTATGGAGTGCAGGTGATTTTGTATTATCGATTGTGTGTTTGTGGAGACACACACATTTTACTAGCACACGTAAGGATGACTCCATAGAAACCTGAAAGGGAGAGGAGACGCCTTAAAACAGGAAATCATGGTCAGTGCTCAGGGGACCAGCTGATTCTGCAGGAAACTAAAACTTTTAAACATCAAGGAGCAGCATCCATTGTATGTGATTTCATCAGCGTTTCAAATACCTTAACAACATTTTGACTTTAATATCACTTTAAGCTGTAAAACTTTAAAGGATTGTGCACATATAATACCTTTCCTTGCTCCCCCACCTCAAGATCAATATACACTTAAAGGAGAACTATGAGGTGAGTGCTTTTCACTCACCTCATAGTTCTAGCCGACCTGTGACAATGAGACTCTCACAGGTCGGCTTAGTAGATCGGGAGGTGAGTGAACACATACCGGGTTCGCTCGCCTCTCGATCCTGTCACGGCTCTCTGCCGTGACAGGGGGAGGGGCTGGATTCCCCTCTCCCCGCTCCGATCTGCCAGCGCTGACTGGCGGAACGGACGGGGGAGGGGGTGGGTACAGCTGGCTCTGCCTCTAGGTAGGCAGAGCCAGCTGTCACTCACGCAGCTGGGCGGATCCCGTCATCTACGTCGGGATCCGCTCCGGCTGCGGCGTCTCAGTATACCGCGAGCTGTATCTCGCGGTATACTGAGCTTAGGGTAACGGGAGGACGCTAGTTTGTGTCCTCCCGTTACCCTAAGGAGAACTATGGGGAAAAACACTGACCCCATAGTTCTCCTTGAAAATGTTCAATCAAATAATTTTATTTTTCAAAAACTTCTTCTTTTGTGACTCAGTGATGTTAACACTGGGTCTGACTGCTGCTCTTTGCTCCGAGTTTGGTGGGAGGGGACGGGAATGTTGCACCATCCATTTTTCACTGCAGCAAACACCAGAGAGATTACAAGGGATACATCGGACCGGTGTGCGATGGGATAGCCATAAGGCCCCTGTAAACATCACAGCTTCCTGCTTTCGACCTTTTTCAAAAACACATCCCCAGGATTCCTCTAGATGTACATGCTTCTCCCTTCTGGCCACTGGCTGTTGTAGGCTTTAGCTGTGTACTCTGCTGATACGAGGCTTGATCAGGCACATTTTAAGGGATGCCTGGGATTAGGGTTGCCACCTTTTCTTCAAGCGAAACCCGAACACTCTAGCGACGCGCTGAGATTTTTTTGGGAGATTGAGTCATGGCTAATCATATATATATTAATAGCCCCACCTTTCATATGTAAATATAACAGTTGAGGCTATTTTCAGTGGGGGGCCAGTAGCCCCTATCTTAATTTTGGTTGCCCCTGTCTGCCTGACATCTTGTGTCCGGGTTTCTGCTGCCATGAGACCCGAACACAGCATTCAAAACCCGGACTGTCCAGGTGAATCCTGGACAGGTGGCAACCCTACCTGGGATATGTTCTTTCACATTAGGAAAGCTAATAGCTTACCGGGGTGGGCAATTACGTTATGGATCAGGGGAGAAGTGATTGGTGATTGACAGAAGTCATTTAGACAGGACTTTATGTTGAATTTAAGATCACTGCTGCAGTTTCAAAGGGTTATATTATGGAGATGCACATTCACAGGAAATTGAAAACCATGCATTTTAACATAGAAGAGGACTTGCTACAAGTGTGGAAAAATAGATACAGCTGGAGTTTAGCTTTAACATCTATTTCATATATTATATAATATAGGGTAGTGAATAGCACTGAGAATTTGAATAAAGTTAATGAAAAATGTACCAACTGATACCAACCAATCAGATATTAGCTTACAATAGCTACAGTAGGTAAAATAACTTTAATGTTTTTCCTTAAGTGATTGTATAGAGTTATAACATTTGAAGAAGTACAACAGTAAACATACTTGTCTTTCAACTCTGCCAATCCCCTGCCTTGAATTCTAGCTTTTGGATTTCGCCTAGACATTAATAAAGCATAAGCCTGCATTCACATCTGAGCTGAGCCATTTTCAGGTGATGTAGAGTCTTTGTGGGCTTTTGAAGGCTTTTTTTATAACAAGGCTTTTGCATTTAAATTTAAGGTTTGGCCATTTTTATTTTGTTCAATGGAAAGCAGTATAATCTTTGACATCAAATGTTGTCCTCTTTGACATCATCATATTCCTTCCTGGTTTTTCACTTTCAATACATTTTTATGAAACGATTTAACCCCTTCATGACTGAGGCCCTTTTTTCAATTTTTGCACCCATGTTATATTCCACATTTTAGGCCGGAAAATGACGTAAAACCCTCCAACATTCGCAGAAGCGATCTGGCGACAGGTAAGTCGCCAGGATCGCTTCTGTTGTAAAGCCGACAGTCGGCTCTACAAGTTTAAAAAGAGTCCCGGCGGCAAAAGTCGCCGGGAGTCTGTTTAAACAGCCCCGATGCTGGCGACGTACACTGTACGTCGTCAGTCACGAAGGGGTTAAAGAAATATAATAGAGTTGCAGAGTCATTCGTACAATTTTCATGTCATACTTGTAATTGCAAAAAAACGTCCTGATTTTTCAGTGTGGTGTTGTGGTGTCTTCTGCTCTCAGATCTCTTGAGCCATGGACACTATGCCATGTTTCTTGGCAGCAGCTGCTGCTGCATTGTTGTTATATATGAGAAAAAGAACAGGCGAAGATACTGGATCCAGACAGTGATTGCTGAAAGAGAACAGAGGGGGCAGTTCTGAGTGATGTACGATGATCTTTGTGCCCATGCATGATTATACATCCAGAATTGCCAATCCTGAATCCTCCATTTTCTTTTCCAGAGCCAGGCTTGCTAGGGGGAGATAGCAGTTCACACCAAAATGTGTGCAAAAACTTGTGGAAATGTGTGTCGCACATTTATAGGCGCTCAAATGGAAGTCTATGATGACAAAAATGCCTGACCACACTCCCAAAAAATCTCATGTACTTCTACAAGCAAAAAGCGTCAAGTTACTGAGTGACTGAGCATTAACAGGGTTATTCACAAAATGGTGAAGAGTTTGGAGAAGGCAGGAGAAGGGAACAGTCTAGGACAGCATAGCTGAACTGGAAAGTGAGCTAAATTGTAGAATTTTTCCAAATCAGCTATGTAGCCACCCTCCAGAAGGAAGGACAGTATCAGCACCAATTCGGAGATGATTTGAGGATCTACAGCCGAGTGATACACAAATAAGATACATTTTTGTAAATAGTCAAAGTACCGTATTAATGTATTGTCTGCACTGTATTAGCAGTATATACTCTATATAGAGTATATACTGCTAATACAGTGCAGACAATACATTTACAATTATACTAACATGAATGTATTAAATGATCTGTATGTAGCCCTGTACTATGGATCATTTAACCCATTCATGTTAGCAGAGGATCATTGTAAATGTATTGTTGCAGGCACTCTATATGTACATGTACTATATACTACATATAGAATGCACTGAACAATAGATTTACAATTATCCTCTGCTAATATGAATGGGTTAAATGATCCGTAGTACATGATATGTAGCCCTGTACCCCCTTTTCCACTTACAGAGCTAGGTTATTTTTCTTTTAAATAAATATTCATGTAATTTTATTGGTATCTATCTACCTGTAGCTGCCTCATTTCCCACCCTCGGCTTATGGTAAAATTAGGTACCTCGGCGTTTATTCGGGACGGCTTATACTCGAGTATATACGGTACTTGAATGCATTTTTACAATTTAACTCCTGAGTTTAGTGTCACCTAATGAGTTTCCAAAATTTGAAGCGCTTGACAGATTTCAGTGAAGGTTAAACTATGTACAATGCTGTATGTGATTCTTTGCAGGACTTACAAGACAATATTTCTGAACTATGACATAACTTGGATCAGCTAGAACCTCCCTTGTGGACTTTACACGTGCTTAAGTGAAATTACCAGCCATAAATGCACTATAACAGTGTCAAGAGTACGTGAAGAGAATACTGTGGGCTGCTGGCTGCTCCACCAGATAATGTGACTGGGTCCGGCACAGCACAGGTAGGATGACTCTTTGTAAATAAGATTTTAAAAAAACAACTGCCTTCAATAAATAAAAAGGGTTGAAAACACATAATTTCCTAAGTTGGGCTTTTGTTTACATAATTGTCATATTGGTAATTACAGCAGGACAAAGTCCTATGCCCTCTTTCAGGGAACGATCACCCACATGCTACGTTTCCATTTTTATATTAATTTTGAATTATATTGAATATTGAATTACATTAAAAATGTTGGGGTTGTTGTAAACTGAGTATAAGAGGGTATAGGGGTGAGCTTTCAATAGAACCTGTCACTTTGTCTATTGAGGGCAAGTGATAGCTTCATTTTAAAGCCTACTAGACAAGTTACAATCTGATCACATCCCCAGTTATACAGACCATTAGGAATTTACAGTATATGACAAAAATTATGACCATGTTTCATGTTACACCCTGGCTATGGGTGTAACATAAAACATGGTCTACAAAATAAACTTAGCCCTTAAGCTATTGGATTCTGTGGATTCTGTAACCCACAGACTTTTTATATCCAGGAAACAAGCGGAAAGTTTAAAAGATAAGAAAACGCTCCCTCTGTTGGCTTCAAAATACTAATATACAATATTTTATATTCAGCTGACCAAAAAATATTTGTTTACATATTTTAGCCCTTACCATAATAAATAAAGGAACTACTATACATTTGCTTTAAATGTGATGCTTTAGGACCTAGGACAGTGCCCACCTTCCCTAACCTCTCCCTTTACATTATCAGGGATCAGGGATATTCACAAAAGGGTGAATATCTTGGGGGGGGGGGGCCCAAATAAAAATCTTGCACCAGGGCCCTTTGTTCTAGGTCCACCACTGCTCCAAACTCTTCACCCTTTTGTGAATAACCCTGTATTATTTAAATATTGGTGTGACCTAAAGAAGTAATAGAATGCAGCTTGTTTTATGATCTTCCATGCATGTTCTCTTGCTTGCAGAATGAACCATGTAGGAATGGACTATGACATTACTTATGAGGAACCGAATATTAACATCTACAAACTGGTGCTACTGGGAAGCAGCGATGTGGGAAAATCCAGCATGGTTCTTAGATACCTAAGGGACGAGTTTCTGGATACTACCTGCACTACTGGATGTGAGTACAACATAAAAGGCCTTATGTAAGTGTATAAAAATAGGTGTCTCTGTGCTATCATCAGAGAACAAATAGATCCTGCCAATTTTATACCTGCATTAATAAAATGTCAGTTTTATTCTGGTTGTTAGGGACAGAACATATGTTTGTTTGTTTTTTTTCTTTTCTAGCACTTTCATAAATGTTGTTTATCTATCATGGAAGATGAGATGTAATATAATGTACAGTAAAATATAGTTAAGAGTAATATAGCATAGCACTTTATGTTAATAGTTAAATAATAATAATTTTCTTGTTATGACGTTGTATATTAGACATGTGCAATTCGTTTCGGAATGAAATCCGTACGAATTTCGGGAAATTTAGACATTCGGATGCATCCGAATTTCCGAATGACAGAAGTATCGAATCTGAACGAATCTAAATGTTTGATAACGAAATTCAGATACATCCGGATACAAACACAACAAGCGGGAGAGCTGTCATTTTCCGCTCTCTGGCTTCTCTGCACTTGTATCTCAAACGAAAACAAAGTAACAGAATAGTGTTACAAAATGTGAATAATTAAAGAAGCTGAGAGATCCCTGTTATTCTCTAACAGCTTCTGCTTCGTTGCTTCTGTAAGTCTCAGAGGAGTGGACCTGAGAGAGAAAGTTTTCTTTCAGGTACATTCCTCTGCTGATTGACAGATGGCAATAGTCAGCCTGCTAATGGCTATTGCAATTTAAAATAGCCAATAACAGAACGGCCTTTGCTCCTGCAGAGGAGCGGACCTGAGAGAGAAAGTTCTCTCTCAGGTCCGCTCCTCCGTGACTGACATCAGGCAGTGGGCGGAGCATTAGCCACCCTGCTATTGGTTATTTCAATTTTAAATAACCAATAGCAGGCTTTGTTTATTTCCGCTTACTGCCTGATGTAAACATTGCATCGGGGAGTTTCTGTTATATTTTTTCAATTGTCGGCCGACGCTGGAGTGACTTTTTTTTTTTCAATTAAAGGAATTTTTGTGTAAGGTGCTGTGTGTTTATTTACATTTTACTTAACCCTTTAGTGAATGAGTAGGGGTACAAGTACCCCTTGCTCATTCGCATGGGGGGTGTAGCATCTGGGTGCCCCCTTTATGAAAGGGGGTACCCAGATGAGCCCCCCCTCCCCACAGAACGCCACAACCACCGGGTCAGGGTTGTGGGGAGGAGACCCTTTTCGCCATCGGCATGGGGACAAGGTGCTTTTCCAAGGAGTTCCCCATAACATTCCTGCCAGGCCTAAAGGGTCTGGTATGAATTGGGGGCGGACCCCGCACTGTTGGTTTTTTTTGTGGTGTCAGAAATTAAAAAGAAACAAAGTAATTATGTAGTATCAATTTTCTAAACATTTTTTTAGTTGGTAATGATCATTTAACTCATAACTCACACTTAAGGAAATTCAGATTCATCTGAATCCGAATATTGAAACAAAGTGACTTTCAGACCCATATCCCAAAAAATGAAATAACAAACATCCGAAACAAAAAGAAACAATTTTTTTGCTGGCTTGCATGTCTATTGTATATGTATCCTAACCCTAGGATTTTTTGGGAAAAAAAGGTCTAATGCATCTAAATCTTAGTGACACTAAACTCAGGAGTTTAATCTTAAAAATACATTTAAGTTCCTTAACTATTATAAAAAATGTATCTTATTTGTGTATCACTCAGCTGTTACATAAAAAAAGTATAGGATTTATTGAAATGATACCAAAAAAAGCACCACGGTTCACAAAATGAGCTTATTCTTTGTGCACATACATTCTGCTATAAAGTACAAATCTTAACATGGGAACTGGGCCAAAATAAGGCACTCATGGCTTGTTTAGACCACCAGCATTGGGCTGTATTGCACAATGCAGTCCTAACCTAAAGACAAGTCTTATTTTCTAGGGTCCCCATTCACACCAATGTACTGTGTTTGTGTTCACTTAAAAAATATGAATAAGGTTGCATTTTTGCAGGGAACGTTGCTACAAAATGTTTTAAAAATGACTTGCAGCACAATGCAATGTGAAATCATATACATGGCATGGTAATGCATGCACTATAGTGTGAACAAACCCCTTTTTTGACACTGGTATTAACATTACTGTAGACTGCAAAAGTCATAAAATGATCATTCATTAGTATCAATATATCAAAAAGATATTACACAGCATTTGTTTCTCACATATATATGTTAAAAATTTGCTTTTGTCTTGATCTTTTAGGTGCATTTTTCTCACAAAGAGTTTATGTCCAGGAGAAAACATTGGACTTTGAGATTTGGGACACTGCTGGCCAGGAGAGATATCACAGTGTGTGCCACCTATACTACCGTGGTGCCAGCGCTGCCATGCTGGTTTATGACATCACTTCCAAGGTGCATATTATTCAGGTCTATCAATAATACTTTTCACTGTAAAGATGTGAAATAATATTTAAAACAAAATATTTCTTGTTTTTCTTTAAAGCAGAATTAAACCTAGCAAGCAGTAGATATATGCAAAAAGATACAAAAATAAAATAAAAAAAGTTACCAAATAGGAAAAACTTACTTGTGTCTCTGCTGCTCGCTTCCGTCTGAAGATCTAAAGATTCTCGAGCAGCCGTGAAGGATCGTGGGGCAGGCGCATGCGCAGTAGAGATCTTTGGCTGGGACAAGAGAGACACGGTGTAATTAAATGCACGCACCGGTAGCATGCATGCGGACAGACACCGTGGGACACAGAAGACAAAGCAGTAAATGCTGGTTCAGAGAGCGGTACCAGCTCTGGAGGGACTCCTGAAAACTAAAGAAGAAGATGATCGGATCAAGAGCAATCATTTAAGGTAAGTCCTTAAAGCAGCATTGGGGGGGAGGGGAGAATGTGACTTTAATGTCACTTTTAAAGCTGGATTCACACCTGGGCATCTGTGTTTTCAGGCATTGTTTCATGAGCGTTTTTGAGCATTCTTATGCACATATATGCAGGTTTTTGCGCATTTTGCAGGCGTTCAGCTACAGGTCTTGTTCTATTTGGCCCAATGTAAAGCAGTAGCATGGGATATCATGAAAAAATTTGTGTTTTAAAGAATTGCATGTAGCAATGCTCAAATCTAGCAACATATGTATGTATACATGTTATCCAAAACGGGTTAACTAGTGCTGGTTTTATGATCAAGTAGAAGCTACATTCTCACATGCCTCATTCTGAAGCTACCGGTATGTTGATTTATACTTTCAACTTGTTATCTATTTAAAATGGAAGCTGCAGTTTGAAAATGTATGGTATTGGCTGTACAGCATTCAGCCATGATTTGCAACTAAATGTGTGACAGGTACTAATTGTGGAATTATGGTTTTTCAGTGAAGCAGATGTCATACAGTGCATGGTCTTTACTTATCCTGTTTTATATTCTGTATGAATTATTAATTACCTTTTTGCTCCCATCTCTTGCAGGAGACATTTCTTAGAGCTCAGCTATGGCTTCAGGAGCTACAGAAGTACATCTCCAGTGAGGAAATGGTAATTGCGTTTGTTGGAAATAAGACCGATCTAAATTCAGAGAGGAAAGTCTCACTCGAGGTATGATTTTCTGCAGCAGAACAGTACAAGCAAGGTTGTAGAATACACCAGCTGATTGTGACTCTGGTCAATATACCCTTGCCAGCATAGTATAAAGACTGTAATAAGCTTAAAGTGACTTTAGAAGCAAACATAACATTATAAAAAAATTCAGGTAGGGATGGACACTTCAGTTTCTCTAAGGGGTCCATTCACAAAGCTGCCGTAGGTAGCCGAGTGAATAACCGACCCGAAGTGAAGTGAAGTGAGCCGAATGCTGTTCGGCTATTCACTTCAGGCTTGTACGGCTGATTTCATCCGTACACCGAGTAAAATCAGCCGTACATTGGCTTGCTGCGGCTGGCTTCGGGTCGGCCGAACATGCTCATCTGGATCGGCTGAGCCGAACCTCCGGCAGGCTACTCGCTGCTGTTTGGCCTATTCTCATAGATGCCGAACAGCAGTGAGTGAATAGCCGAATGCCGCCGAGCAGAGTAGAAAAACAGTTTAAAAAAGTAGAAAAAATGAAATAGAGAACAAGTTTACCATAGCAGTCCCCTCAGTCTCTTAGCATACACTACAGTAAAGTGAAGTGCAATCTAATAACAATATAATAGTAATACAGTAAATAATGTAATACAGTAAATAATGTAATACACTAGAATACAGTACAAACTCCCTGCCCACCCTATTTACCACTATTTATCACTATGCCTGTGACAAGCTATTCACCCCTCTAACCACTCCCGTTCAGTTAGCCTTCGGCTCGACTGAGCCCCTCGGCCAACTTCGGGAGCTGTACGGCTATTCACTATATTATATTACTATTCTACTGAACCGAAGGGGTCCTGGGGTCGCAGCTAGCCGAAGGATCAGCCGAAGCTACGGCTAGATCCTTCGGCAGCTTTGTGAATAGACCCCTAAGATTGTAGCATATATTGAAAACATTATTTGATCAAGATCAACATTACCTTTGTGCAGGGCCGGCCTTAGGCCGTAAGGTGCCCTGTGCGAGAAAGCTTTACAGCGCCCCTCAGTGACCACACTCCTCTGTGGCCACACCCTTTAGTGGCCACACCCCCAGTAACCACACCCATTTCCGCCAATATCTGCACCATTTAAAGACTCCTATTTTGTTAAGCCGCAAACAAATATATATATATATTTAAAAGTATTATACAAATAAAACTTTTATTCAAAGCTATTAAACTTGTAGGCACAATAGAAGTATTCTTATCAAATAAAACAACAGAAGGCAAACAATAAATGTCAAACTAAAATAGAGTCTATAAAAATAAAGTGTCAGGTTGTCATGCCGATCCCTTTTTTCAAGTAGGTATATCTAGAAAAAGTAAAAATAGAAAACAGAACACAAAACCTAGACAACATGTAAAATTAATGAATTACTATATGTCCGAATATACGAATAATTTATTCAGGCACATAATAAGAGAATGTGCGGTGGCCATGTTGGCAACCGGCGTGTTCTGTGAATGCATGCCCCCATCTTGGAGGCAGGGAGCATGACGTCATGTGCCGATATAGGCGCCACCATCTTGGTGTATACCTAGATATACACCAAGATGGCGGCGCCCAACACGTGCAGTGTTATATGACGTCATGCGCCCTGCCTCCAGAACACGCCAATAGCTGAATCCAAAATAGCATAAACATTTGTTTTGTTTGATGAAACGAAGGGGGGGGGCAGTTTTCACTTTTGTAAAATAATTTTTTTACATTTTTTATAATTTTCAATTTTTTTAATTATTTATTTTTTACTGTTTGGGGAAATATTAGGGGTCTAAACAGACCCCTGAAATTTCCCTTTCAAAATAGAAAATAAATTGAGGACACCAAATCCTCAATTTCTTTTTCTGCAGCCTCAGCACTCAATGAATGGGAAGCACTCAGTACAGAGGCTTCCCATTCATTCAGAAAGTATTTACTATCAGCTGTTTCTGAATGGGGAGGAGCCTCGGCAGTGAGTGCTTCTCCCCATTGAGGAAATCTTGAATAAACAGGCTGTGATGGAAATTACAGCCTGTTCATTCATAACTGAGTACTATGTGTCCCCAGTTATTTACAAACACTGGAGTGATCAGACGATCGCTCCAGTGTTTGTCCTTCTCACACGGAGGATCGGTAAGTATCATTGATATTTACCGATCCCCGCTCTGCCACGCACAGAGCCGCTGTCATCCTGAAACTGACAGGATGACAGCGGCTCCGATCTCCTACCCGCTCGGCCATCCTGACAGCTGCGAGCGCGGCTTCTCTCACCCTCACCACTTGGCCATCCTGACAGCAGGCAGCGTTTGGATGGCCAGCGGTGAGGAGGAGAGAAGCCGCCCTGAGGAAGAGCTGTGTTGGCCGCCTGGCGCCTTTGTTGCCATTGCGCCCTGTGCGTCCGCACAGCTCGCACACCCCTAAGGCCGGCCCTGCCTTTGTGTACCTGCAGTTTGTATGCTAGGAGGGCTAGATTGTGAGACTTCAGTGTTATGGGCACAATTATTACTTTTGGACTCTTTCTGAAGTTTGTTGTCACCCAGTGACTCCTAACTATACCACAAGTTAACATTTTAGACATGGCTTCATAATATACACGTAGAATGGTATGGTTGTGAACGTTCACAGCAGTCTATCAAAATACTGCACATTAAACCTTTGCAAAAGAAGGACAGTTCTATAACTACCCTGTTTCCCCGAAAATAAGACCTACCCCGAAAATAAGTACTATTTTTGGGAATTGCTCAAATATAAGACCTACCCTGAAAATAAGACCTAGTTGTGACGATTCCCAGGGCCGGTGGTGGCATAAGGGGGAACTTGAAGAGCCGCGGGAGAGAATCAACGGTGCCATTGAAGCCAGCGGCAGCGGAGGGAGCAGATAAGCCGATGCTTCCTCTATAGCGCTAGCTCCTGTCACAGGTGGAGTGATGCCAAATGCACTCCGCCTGTGAGGAATCGATAGTGAAAGTGCGCTTCGCTCATTCTGGCCAGCGATTGGTTACCAAATTGCTCTTTGAAAGGGACGGCACCCCCGATTGCCCTGATCACCCTATTTTTTAATTTACCATTTTGGATTACTTAATTTGAATTTGCATTCATTTTGGATTGTTGTACATAAAAAAAAAGACCTACCCCGAAAATAAGACCTAGTGTGTTTTTTTGAGCTAAAAAAAATATAAGACAGTGTCATATTTTCGGGGAAACACGGTACATTTAAAGTCTATCTAAACCAAAAAACAAACATTGTATACATTGCAGCTTACCAATCCTTAAATGTCGTGGCTGCATTCGTTTTTTTTTAGGCTTTTTTTTCCCTTTATTTTCACCTGGTGATCCAGCCACACACTTCCTGTCTTATGGCGCCACTCTATGGAGAAGCAATGGAGTCAACCTTGGAGAGCAGCATTGTCAACTTGTGGAGAGGGTAGTGATGGATACATTAGCAGATTTAGATAAACTTGACTAACAAATTAAATCTGAACTCCAACTAACACTTTTTCAAACAATTGGTCTTTATTAATTTGCCAGCGTTGCGTTCCACTGCAAACTCAAAAAATAGAGCAAGCCCTATTTTTTGCGTATGCAGTGGAACGCAACGCTAGCAAAGTCTTGCCACGCGTTCGATAGCACTGCGGGTGGGTGGACGTGGATGCGGTGCCATTGAATTCAATGCACCGCCACGCCCCCTCCCGCCCCAAAACGCGGGGAGAAGTTTCTTAGCGATCGCGGTGCAACGCTTTCGGTGTGAACAAGGCCTGAAGGATAAGTGTATACATCAATATTTTACTGAAAAATTATAAAAGGAAAGACAAACACTATCCTTTTAGGATAAAAGTGTTACATAATTGAATAAAGCTGACAATTTTAAGCACCCCTGTCAGTGCTAAATGGTCTGTCTTATCACTCTATCTGCTACTTTATCTGGACAGCTTGGTCTGTTACGGGAAGTTGAAAAAAAAAATCCCTAGCTGGAACACCATGTGAAAAAAAAAACCCATAAGAAGACTATTGCAACCACCACATAAGGATTATAAGCTGAAATATATAACATTTTTGCTTATGGGTTTAACCAGTTGACATCCGCGGTGTTAAACCCCCTTCCCATCCAGGCCATTTTTCAGTATTCAGCGATGCGGTACTTTGACTGACATTTATTCCGTCATGCAGCGCTGTACTGAAATGAATTTTATACCCTTTTTTGGAGACAGATAGAGCTTTCTTTTGGTGGTATTTATTCACCACTGGGGTTTTAATTTTTTTACTATATTAAGAAAAAATTACCAATTTTTTGAAACACCCGGTAACGGGTGTGTTTAATGGTCGTGTCTTTTCTGCCCGTGCGTGCCCGCTAGGGGGCGCGCGCGAGCAGAAAATAATTGCCGTCTGGAGACGGCAACCCGCAAATGCAGCAGTGCCGTCCGTCCGTTTTTTTTACTACGGGCGGACGGCAAGAGGTTACACCTTTTAATTACACCTTTTAATTACTTTAAATTACACCCATCATCAGATGAAAGTATGCTCCTACAAATAATTTTTGGGTGTTCAAAGTAATAAGTGTTTTCACAGTCCTAAAGAAGTTGAAGGTAGTAGCTCAGTCTTTGATTTTTGGTGATTTGCATATCAGAGCCTCTGAGGTATGGGGCCCCACCCCTAGTAATTTAGGGTTATGCGCAGGCACCTGAGGATGCCTGCTTTTGATACTTGAAGGCAGTTCAAGCTTTGTTCTGTCTCTGTGAACAATAGGGTTAAGGAGACAAATTCCAGTTTTGCTCTAAGCTTCTATATTATATCATTGTAAGTCATAAGATAAATCTCTCTTAATACATGTATCAACACATCAAGCCTTTCATTGTATTGTGCTACTCCCAGGATGCTCAGGCTTTTGCTGAACAGGAAAGGTTGTTGTTCATGGAAACATCAGCAAAGACAGGAGAAGGAGTGAAAGAAGTGTTTGAAGCCATTGGTGAGTACATACTTGATAACCATGGATTTGTAGTTGGCTATAGATAACAATCAAATGAGTAAGTACAAGCCAATCATTAAACAGTCTTTTTGGGACACGTACTGTATATATAGACTAGTAGCTCTGTAGTTGGCCATAGATAATAATCAGATGAGCAAGTACAATCTAATCATTGAACAGTCTTTTTGGAACACGTATACTGTGGACTACTGTGCTTGTATTGCCCAAGCATGGATATCTCTGCCTCAGAAGACAAACCCACCTATAGCCTTGCCCCACATTTATCTTGGGACAACCACATTGATTAGCCTGGAAAATCCAACAATGAAAGCTTGCTATGATCCTAATGTGTGTATAAAACTAAGTTAAAAAAATAACATATAGGATCTTACCAGTCCGTAGATGAAGTGGCGATTTAGTTTTTGTTTTTTTCTTTACCTGGCAATCATGACAGTCACACATTTCCTGTCCTTGGGGGGACAATGCTCGCTCCCTTAACTGTGTCTAGGCAGGATCAGCAGTGTCATTTTAGACTACTCACTCCTGATCTGAACTACAGAACACCACCCAATTTGTTCACTTTCATAATGGGAGGTGTGCTGTATATTTTCATTATCTCTATAGGTTGCACTCAATGGACTTGTGTCTTTTTTCAACCTGACTAGCTATGTAACTAAAATAATTTGGGTTATATTGATGACAGTCATTTAATGTATATAGGCACCTTCAGACTGAAATTACTTTAGTCTACTGATTAAACTCATAAACTCAGAACAGTACTGTGACAGAATATGTTTTGTTAAATCAAACTTAATTTTTATGTGCACTATAGGCAGACTATATTCATCAGGTCTCACCCCTGAAACACAATATAAACTCCAATAGAATTATATATAGGTATACTGTATGCTGTATAGGGATAGCAGATTACATTACTGGCATAACTATCCCATTGGTTTTCTATTTGTGGTGCATTATGCACATTGCAGGGCACATTGACCTGGTTTAGGGCTTCAGAGAGGACTTTTTCATACTCCTATAAGGGAGTGCTCTTCTTGGTAGACATAGGTGCTTGACCCCTGTGTGAAGCCAAAAGCAATAGGACAGGATCCTGAGCAGAATACATGTACACAAATAGTATAGCAGTTCTTAAATGTGATGACTACCTGCTCTGTCTCCAGCATTCTGCGTTCAGCTGGGATTAATTTACTTGTTCAAGAAGAACAAGTAAATAGAACAAGAACATAGAACACCAGCTTCTCAGGCAATCAGGAAGCCAGGTGGCGGGTCATGATCACTGGGATATTTGGAATTGTGTTAAGAAAGTGCTGGACCTGTATGCTTATTCTCATGGTGTTTATCATCCAACAGTACTTAAGTGAAGTGAATATGTGTGGTCTGGCTGATAAGTGGGCAGCCTCCGCAATCCAAAGGATCTCCACAGCACCCTTGGCTCGACAGTGAACACAGTAGATGTAGGAATTGATGTGCCACACTAGTTAAAATAGTCCAGATACAACTTTATTCCATTAGGGTAGAGTAGCCAACACGTTTCAGTGGTCCAGAACACACCTTATTCCTCAGAGATTGAGTTGTGATGGGAGTACTTCAGGCTTGTCAGAAGTATGCCAGCTGAAGCTTTCTCTAGCATATATATATTTATTAATGAATGTTATTCTTTATAGCAGATTAAATTGATTTGTGTAGTTTGTGCATTAATTTCCACATTGTACAGTTTGTGTATAAAGTGTGCCAATCTTAGCTAAAGTCTCAGGAATACCACACTGTCTTCCACTTTTCACTTGTTCACCCAAAGATCTGCCATTGTACTTATTATCATAAAATGCTTCCTTTGCATCAGACAACCACTTGTGCTTGTTTGGGGATTGTTAAAACACCTCTAGGCATTTAGCATTTTAGGATCAGCACACATTATGATGCCGTTTAATTTTAAAGCTAAAACAATTAAATGCTATTTAAAGTGTATCTATACCCAAAACTTTGGTTTTGGGTGTAGAGAGAATGTAGAGATCCCTCTTTACGACTAAGTCCGTTATTGGATGAAATGCGTTAGTGAAAGGAAGGAAGGGAGGACCTAAGGCAGGATGATCTCAAGCTGTATGCTTCAGTAAAGTTCTCCAGCAAAGTTATCGGTGTGCAGCTGGATTTTTTCTACTTGGCTTGGGGTTGCTGTAGCAGAGACACACACAGCTGGTGGGCACCCACTTGTCTCCTCTGTCTGGCTGTGAGGGAATAGTGCAGTCGCTATATGGATGGGACCTAACAATATTTAATTAAGTTTGATGAAGCACTGTGTTCCATAAACTATTTTTCACAATTTATTTTCGATACACTGTTTTTACATTTTTTTTCACCTGGCATCTCAGTTCTGCTGATCTTCTGCAGCCACTTCCTGTCTACATGCATGCATTCCAGTAGTGGCTGGATGGTATTCTCTTGATGGTGACAAAAGTGGACCATGCCTGTGTAATCCCTATTAAATCCTCTGGGACCGGGTAGCTTTGCACAAGCACAGTTAGGAGAAGAATGTTGTCACCCTATAACAGGAAGTACCTTGATGGCAGGATCACCAGGTATTATTTAAATGAAAGCTCCAGATTGAAAATGACTTTTGAATTTACATTAAAGAGGACCTTTACTACCTTTGACTAAAAATCACATCTGCATACCTCCCCTGAGATGATGTGCATGGTCACATGTCCTAGTCACATGTGCCATTAGTTCCAGGAAGTAAAGGGAGATCTAGTAACCTGCTCTTAGTTAAAATGGCCACTGTCAAAAGACTGGGGAAGAAAAGAAAAATAAGGTATGCAAAAGAATAAAAATCCGGCAATTATCTAGAAGAATGTGTTTGTAGATTGTCATTGCTAAACATTTCTAAAGAAACGGGTCAAGTTCCTCTTGAGCATGTTAAGAGTTTACATAAGGTTTTGCTGATTAGATTTACATCTACTTAACAGTTGGTAAAACAAGTCATCACTGTATGTGTTAGGTCCATTAAATGGACACTGTGAAGCTATGGGGATTCGTAATGTCCTTGTGTTGCCGGTTAATCTTAATAATCTTTATTCTTTTTCCCCATTTTGCAGCCAGTCAAATTCTCATCATGGAACACCATAAACAGGACAAGGCACGCAGGCAGGTTGCAAACATCACTATCCAGGAAGCACAGAAACCTGTTGTGATACACAGATGTTGCAGTTTCCAGTAGACAATTAATCCGGGCACATACTGTGTAAAGAAGAAACATTTGTACTAACTTGCTAAAATCATAATTTGCAGCTTGTGGTATTAAAGACTAAATTAAAGAGAAGCCGTTGGCGCTATGAAGAACACAGATATTTAGCTTCTTCTTCTCCTACATTAGGCCTATTGTCCTGAGCTAACTGCTGAGTGAAGAATAGAAAGGTAAATTGTAGTTGGTATTTGTCATAGCATGAAACTGGCTCCATAAATAAAGTTAAAATTAAAGAAAAATCTTGAAATAAAATAGTCAGCTTTAATTCTGTAAAATGCATAGAGAATACCTGTATATATGTGTAATGACAGAACACCATACATCTACAAACACCAAAGACTAGAGTCATCAAAAGCATAATCTTATTAAAATCTATTTTTCAATTTGTTTGTTTTTATTTTGGTTGATATAAAATATTTCAGTTGGAAATGAGATAAGGCAGAGTTTCGGATTTACAAGTGACGCAAATAAATGTGACAAACAGTAATATAAAATGAAAGCAGTAGTGAACAAAAGATTA
Organism: Nanorana parkeri; assembly: GCF_000935625.1. Taxonomy (NCBI): domain Eukaryota; kingdom Metazoa; phylum Chordata; class Amphibia; order Anura; family Dicroglossidae; genus Nanorana; species Nanorana parkeri. Next base: position 410,800 of record NW_017306691.1, on the reverse strand, counting down.
ATGTTACATATACAGGTAAAACAGGAGAACATTCGGATTTGGGTATACAGCTTCATCATCTATCTGTTAGCTATCCAAAAACAGCACTGAAAATATTTGATCTTGGATGTATTGGCGACTGGAACCAGTGGTGGACGACAGTTCACAGATAGACCTGGTATATACAGTAATAAGCACAAGGTAGCTTTTTATCCAATAATTTTTCAAAACTTGAATTTTGTCAATATTTATACCATAGGTTATAGTAAAATGTGCTATTTTAAAGAAAGGTCTGATTGAGGACATTTGTTTTCTAAATGATTGCATTTTTCCTCTTTTTCCTAGTCTTTTGTGTGATCTATTATCATTATGGTCATATTTTCTACACTTGGTGATTCACAGGGTGGTGGAAACTGTTCCTTACTGCTGGCGATTATGTTGCTGAAGACCTATAACTTTCCTGCCAGTTGCCTAGATAGCGGTCCTACCCAAAACAATTTGGAGAAGGGAGGGGTTTGATCCTACATGGTGTTTTATTGGAAATTGAGACCCCAATTATTCAAATCTCCCCCCACTGTGTCAGGATTTTGATAGCCTGGCTCAGTTTCTCTGTTCAGCTACTATGATCACAAGCCAAAGTGAGTTTTCCATATATTCCTATAGAGAGTCCACTAGACATAAAAGATAGAAATACTGTCTCCTGGACTTCATGGTAAATTATATACCGGAAAAAAAATGAGAATAGAAGATAAAAGGAGAGACACAGGCAGCATTGCTAAAGCAATAAATATAATCCTGCAAGAACTGGAGAAACAACTGTTGATTAATGTTCCAAAGTCCATGAAGACATGAATAGTTTTGCTCCACTAAACGACACCACCAAACTATATGACTATATTGAGAACTTAGCCTAGTGGTAATGCTCGGGAAGAGGGATGTTCCAGGAATGAGGGGATATGTCTTTAATTAGGAACCCAAACTGCATTAAAGAACAAGAGGGTTCAAATCTGCCAGCAAGAAGAAGAATACATTCTGGGTGCCGATGATCTTTACATACAGATTGCTATACACAGATGAAGAGGAACCTACAAGAAATGATACTGCTGTAGTCTCTTTATCTCAAGTAATACAATGACAACTGTAAGAGGAACACATCAAATTACGGTATGTTTTCATTTCTAAAAACTGGTGAACAGGGAATAAATGCTATAACTTGTTCAATCCTCTGCCCCCACAAAATACTGACTTTAAAGACTTTAAAATATATTTTGCTTTTTCTTATGAACCCATTTGTATGAAAATATTTTCCATGGAATTCCCTTGTGGATTGTGTAATTAGAATCTGTTTTTGAAAGCTTTTGACATAAACCCCATAATTCAAGGAGAAAACCTTTGCTCTTCCATAAATTTGCTAAGAAAATTTGGCTGTTCAATATTACCTTATGCATACATTTTTGAACCAAATTTTCCACACACTGGTAGAGTTTTGAATAACCAAGGGTATGAAGGGTTGTGTGCTTCCATTTATATACACAGTACAACTGGCAATGATAATACCTCCACTGACTGAGATACTTTTTAGTTGTCTTCTCTAAGCTCCAAGCTGTCATCTATTGGAATACAAGTGTGTCCCAGGGGTCTATACATGGACTTCTGAGTATCTTCCCAGGCTGTGCCCCTCCTACCAAACCGCCCTACTGGACGGATTCCACGGCCAGTGTACCATGATGGGTCAATGTCAGGATCTATGGAAAAAGAAAGTACTGTTTATTTAAGTATACATGCCATTGTGTTGCTTTAAATTGATCTTAATCCCAAACTACTCATTTTGTTTTGAGTCATCAGAGAATTACACAGTTACATTTCCCTCTGCAGTTTTATTATTTTATTCTGAGCACGATATCTATAGTGATCTGTCATTTAGACCACTCTAATTTTTATCTGACTGTCTGGGTTTAGTAGGATTCATCAGGGCTGTGTTTTTGCCTAAGCTTCCTCATACGGGTCCTAATAGACAAAGGGGGCTATCAAAGAATTGGGAGTAACACATGGGGCCAATTGGTCAAGATGGTATGCCATAGGATTGGGTCATTGGTTGTGGTGCTAGTTAAGATGAAGCTATGCAATGTAATGTAAAAGGAAACAAGTAAAAACTAAAAGTCAACTTAATTTGATCTGATAGAGACAGATATCCACTAAATTGAAATAATAATAAGACATTGCTGGAGGAACTTTACTACATTCTTAATAGTGGACATGCAGAATATCTCATGTCATCCTTACCCTGCCCAAAAGAAACAAATGTAGTAGTTCTGAATTGAGATGTACTTAAAAGTAGAACTTCAGTTACAATGTTTTTGTTATTTTGGAAGGAGTTTGGAAGGCTGCCACGTTTTATTGTGTGTGCCCGTTGGTGCAATTTTTCATTATTTCCTGTGTGGTCACAGGGAGAAGAAGTGAGGGGAAATCTCCCCAAAAGGGGTATTGACAGCAATATAAACCAAACCTTCCCCACTCTATGCAGAACAACAAGAACATGTTTGGAATGTGCTCTTAGATACCAGAATAAATATTTTATGACATTCCATACTTTTCTCATGCAATTACAGTAATATATTCTGAGGAAATGCACAGCATGGCAGATATGGAAACAGTGGAGAGCAGAGAATGCAAATTAAGCGGAAGAAATGAATCCTGCAAAGACAAACGTATTTTGTTAAAAAGTTTTCCAAGGATGACTATCATAAAACTGCTGATAGTAGTTTTGTGTATACATATCTGTGTGTGTGTGATATCTTCTGCCCCTATGTGCTCCAAGATGGAGACTCTCATAGTTTAGAGTTAGGACCGCACTATAAGAGGTGCCTTGGCGCGGCAGTGCGGCTTACACATCCTTTGCAGAAGACGTGTATCCAAACCTCTGTCCTTGGTGGTGAGACAAGTTGTTTTACATGCTGGTTTGTGAGTGTGCCATGATGCCTTTCTACTGTTCTACTGTTCAAAGCCCATTTCGT